>NW_006922030.1:914527-924803 GCF_000298275.1 Orycteropus afer afer | reverse complement strand
ATGCAAATTCTTCTGCTAGTTGGAGTTTAGTCCACTTCTATATCCTTCCTTTCGAAGCTCAGGGGTCCAGGATTATCTTCTGTATTTTTGTTAATTGATTGCCCTTTTCTTTGTTGAAGAGGGTCTGTGCAGTCTTTCTGCCTATTCCGCCACCTTACTGGAACTCCTAGAGTTGATGCTTTTGAGTTGTGGTGTTGGAAAAGAATGCTAAGAGTACCATGGACTGCTAAAAGGACTAACAAATCTGAACTGGAAGAAGTGCAGCTGGAATGCTCCTTGGAAGCTAGAATGGCTAGATTTCATCTTACCTACTTTGGTCATGTTATCAGAAGGAACCATTCCCTGGAGAAGGATATCAAACTTGGTAAAGGGTCAACAAAGAAGGGGAAGGCCCTCAACAAGATGGATTGACACAGTGGCTACAACAATGTGCTCAAGTATAGCAAGGATCATGAGGCTGGCACAGGACTTGACGATGTTTCATTCTGCTGTGCATAGAGTCACTACCAGTCAGAGATAACTTGACAGCACCTAACAACAACAACAAATGTATAACAGATTGCTACATTGTTCTGCAGAACAGCTGGAGTTTTCCAACCACCAGTCTTTCGGTTAGCAGCAGAGCACTTAAGCATTGTTCCACCCAGGCTCCTTAGTTAGGCTATCGTAAGTACCCAGTTATTTAATCAAATGCAAATCTGGGTTTTTTGGTGAAGGCATTTTGTCGATGTGGTTAACATCTAAAATAAATTGACTGTAAGTAAAGGAAATTATCTTCGATAATATTGGTGTACCTCATTCATTCTTTTCAAGGCCTTCAGGGCAAAAACTGTGGTTTCCCAGAGAAGAAGAAATTCTGCTTAAAACTATAGCATCAACTCCTGCTAGCCGGCCCTGCAAATTGCAAACTTGGTAGCCCAACAAATTTATAAGCCAATCCGTTAAATGAATCTGTATTTATATATCTGTATATATTTATATCTGTCTCCTGTTGGTTCTGCTTCTTTGGAGAACACCATCTGCCGTTGTATGCACAGAGAATTTAGGAAAAGGATGATTGAGCACAAATTTCCCAAGCACTACCAAGAAATAACATAGAGATACCAGAGACATAGTTTCATCTTTGAAAACAAGTTATGACATTCTTATATGAATTTTAAATCAAATACCAAAGCTTTCTTTTCACTAATATTTTCTAGTTTGTGTAATTGGTGCCAATTAATTATTAAGTGAGAATTCTGGCAGTTTTTCTCCTGTTTGAGTTTTGGAGGTGATCTCTGTCTCTACCATGGGATCTAACACTGTTAAGAATCTCATTCCAGTTGAGGTCTGCAGGAACTCAGGAGCCAGGGATGATCCTGGCCACAGGTCCAAGAAGAATGTTTGTCTGGTATTGTTCTTGGCTCTTCTGGAACTTCCCGACAATGTTCAGCATTCTCTTGCAGCATCCAAGTGTATCTAGTCCTCCTGAGAGTTTATGAAGCCATTTTTACTGCTCCTGCTCTATTATTTGCATTCGTTAATGTCTTTGGCTCTTGGGGTGGATGTAGACCAAAAATTGACTTTAGAATGCTTCTATTAATGTTTTGGTTCTATGCTAATCCTGAGTATATGTATTTTACTTTTTATCTATATAAATCACAGATTCTGAATCTTTGTCTTTAGGGATGTGTGGTTCTTGATTTTTCTTTTTTTTTTTCTTTTTGAAGAGGCTTTGAAATTTATGTTTAGAATTTCAAATGGAGAAGTTAGAGGAGCATAAAAAATATTTTGGGAGGATATACAAGAAGTTGTGAAGGCTTGCTGCCTTTGGAGAAGAAAGGCAGAGAATTGAGGATGGAAGAAGACAAACATGCTGAAATGAATCTATGTCAATTAGAGATAAAATGGCAAATCAACACCCCCTTGGCAGAAAAATGTATTTCTTCTTTATTCAAATAAAATCTTGCAAAGCATTCCTCTAGGTATTGTGAACACTCAAACACAATATGTTACTCTATTCTTGTCTAGGAAGAGGAGATAAGACAAACACATAAATCAAAAGTAGAACTTAGAGCAGTTAATGATTAAATCCCAGAATCTTACTTCAAGGAGCTCTGGTGGTGCAGTGGGTAAGGCATTTGGCTGCTGACCACAAGGTCAGCAGTTCAAATCCCCCAGCTGCTCTATGGGGGGAAAATGAGGCAATCTACTGTAAAGATTTATAGCTTCAGAATCCCAATGGGGGTTGCTATTAATTGGAATTCACTCAATGGCAGTGGAATTTTTTAATTACTTCTGGAAATAAGTGTAGAATTGTTTGAATTACACTTTAATTTACTAATATTTAAAATTAAGGTAAGCCCATCCTTCCCACTCCACCACTAACATGGCCTGCAAACAGAAAGGTATGTAGGCAAAGCTTGATGGTGCTAGTTGTAGCCTCTTTCTGATCAATGATTCTCAACCAAAAGAGGTATAGCCACCCCACCCTTGTCCCAGAGAAACATTTGACAATGTCTGGAGACATTTTTGGTTGTCACAACACTGGGGATGATGCTGATGTCCTGTGGGTAGAGTCCAGGGATGCTTACACATTTGACAATGTACAACACAGCCCTCCACAGCAAAGAATCTTTTGGCTTAATATTTCAAAAGTTCTCTGCTTGATAAATGCTGTTTCTAATGATATTAAGTCAATTTTTTTATTCATAATATATTATTATTTTCATTCAACAAATAGCTGAGTGCCTATTATATTTCATGTGGACATAGAAGGACATTTATTAAAATACATTATTTTAGTGTGATGATCAGCAAGTGCCACATGGTACATCATATGCAACAAAAAGTGACTCTTCTGTATGTAACATACCCTAGTCTGCTTAATGCCACCCTTACTTGTGTTTCTATTTTACAATTGGTTAAAATAATATAATCATACCCTTTGTCTTTTACATTCTCACTCAAACTCACTATCATCGAGTCAGATCTGACTCATAGCAACCCCTGCTTGGGTTTCCCAGGCAGTGTTACTATGGATGGAGATTGCCCAGCCTGCCTTCTGAAGAGTGGCTGGTGGATTTGAACTGCCAGCCTTCTGGTTAGCAGTCAAATGCTTTAGGCACTATGCCACCAGAGCTCCCTAGATCACCTCTAATCAATTGGTCTATGTGTGAGGAAAGGAAGCACATTAACCAGAAGCTGGTTTGGATCCTTTGTTATTATAAACCTTGTGAGGGATGACCCAGCCTGAGAAGAAAGCAATTAACAGATTTGCTATCATGTTCTGAATGAACAGGACTGAGGATATATATTCCATGGTTTGGCCTCTGTTTTTCTGTGGCATCTTCTCAGTATATTATGTGTGTCATACCAATCCATAAAGAGATTAAATCCATTTCCCCCATCTGATGTATCTCTAAATGCTTTTATTCAACTCTCAAAAAAGTAAAATACTAAATATTTTTTAAAGCTTATGTAATATGTTAATGCTTTTGTTTGTTTATTGTTCTTTGATGAACTTGGATTTACATACCAAATGAGGCAAATGGAAAGATATCTTTGATCATATCAACCACTATATATTTGAATTTGACTGACAATTTTTCTTTAAAAAAAAAAAAAACGCAGGTTCTAATTGAAACACAGATCAGAATGGAATGCATTGACAATTTTGCTCCATGCATATTAGCATTTACTCATTTATTCATCATACTTTAGCAGTTTAATACGATAATTGCCAGGAAGAATCTGTTGATCAATTCATGCTTCTCAGTTATACAGATAAAAGAGGACCATGTTTTTTATATATTAATGCTTTAGAGTCATTGATCTGATTAACAATAACTCTAAATTAATAATAGATTTTAAATCTAAAAGTTCACAGGTTTATTGAAGAAAAAGAAGTTTTCTGTTTTAAAAAACAACCTAAGGATAGCTGTTACTCATATTGTATAGAAAAAAGTATGTGTGAAAATATAAATTACAACCTTCTGTCACATTTTAATCTGAATATAAAACCACTGGATGAACATTGTTATAAACCACTTGAAGAATTTATAGGGAATGAAGAAAGTTTGTAATCCCAAAAGGTAGGTCTAAGTATTTTTGTTCTATATGTTTATAATGACGTTGCAGCCTTGAAATGCTGTAAATAAAGGAAATGGGGAAATTTAAAACACTATCTAGAAAAAAGTTTGTACATGTATGTTGTTTATTTATTTGTTTGCTTATCTCCTCAGAGAAGAGACTCTTGAGGTCTTCTGTCAAAATACAAGTCTTGCTTCCAAAACACAGTTTCCTCAGGAAGAACAAGTAAATCCTTTCACCAGCAGAGAATCAGGAATAAACTAAAAGATGACAAAGATGTGTGGCATGTGTAAGCTTTTGTATGAATGTTGTCAGCATAAATTAAGTTTGGTTAGTAGTAGAGAAATAGCAGTAGCACAAGAGAAACAGCCAAATGCAGGCTTAGAACTACAAAGCGCATGAGAAAGAGATGACAGTGTGTAGTGTAAAGCTTGGTGGGCTCAGCCTGTAGGGAAAGAACTGTACAGAGATTTTATTGTCCTGTGGGACATGGAACCTGCAGATACTGTAAGAAAAGGAGAATTCCAAGGAAAAAGTCAATCACAAATAAAAAGTACAGGAGAAAGTGGTTGTGAATGTCAAAGGATTCACAGCAAAGGCAGTAACCTTTTTAAGGAATCGTAGAGATTGAATTAACTTCAAAAGGAACCTGAAATCACCTTCTAACACACAGAAAACAGCAACAATAAATAAAGGTACACAGGTCACAAAACCAACTTTGAAATATTGACAGAGCCAGCAGGGTTTGTGCCTTTCACAATAATAGGTAGAGGCTGACTATAAATTCCCTGATGAGAAGGGAACAGTGAACTAAAACTAAAGTGGCACCTCTCTATTTCCAATTTAGTCATATTTAAAAGTTCTTACTCCATTTGAGTAGTCAAATTATCCCTTTAATTAAACCTATTATATAAAATTTCTAATCAATTTGTCAACTAAAGTTGAAGTACTTGAACAGATCTGGCTGATAAGAGCTGTGCCAATGCTTATCCAGGCCGCTTTTAATTGACTCTGTTTACACTCACACCCAACTATTAGGGATAAAGAGACAAAGAGTTAATAACCAGTACCTTAAGATGAATGGCTACATGGCAATTTTATTTTTTTTTCATTTGATAACCTCCCTCTGTGAAAGGTGGTGAATTCTCAAGCATTCAGAGAAGTGAAGCTGATCTACTTATTCCTACTTCACCTCCTCCTTTGTTAGTTTCTAGAATTGATCAGTGGTAGCTGATGAGCTGTGTATTATTTCTGCCACATCACTGACAGCAACATGGAAACATTTCATACAGGTTCTTCATGGCCAATGGAAGCATTTTTGGACAAATATTTTATATTCCTTCAGGGCTTATTCTACAGCATCTACATACAATGTAGCATATCTACATTGATTCCCTCATTTAATGTTCATTGAGTTAAAACCTACAATCTGCCGATACTAAACAGTTTTTCCTGCCCATCTGGAATCTGAGATCACTTTCCAAAAGCAGCTCCTTAAGTTCCTAAAACTGCAGATTAGTGTAATCTAAATGCAATTGAAATTTAGAGACAGGAGTAAATCACTTCTAAATGGGAAGTAAAGGAAAGACTCATGAAAGACCTAGTATTGCACTTAGGTGGAAGTGCCTGAAAGGGTAGAGATATGAAAGACTAATTCCTGCATATTACATGTAGAAAACTGTAATAACCAGAAGAGCACAGTTTGCAAAGCAAATGTTTAGGTAGAAGTCATTTGAGGATGTCTAGTAAGCAGAATATGTACAGGAGGGGGAAGGAGAAGAAATAGTTATATTTATCAGGTAGTGACGACTGCTAAACAAAGGAATTAATAAGATAAATTTTTAGCAGTATTTTGAATAGATCAGCAAGGGCATTTGCAGGTACAAAAGTCAGTTAGTAGAATATTCTAACAGTCTAGATATATAAAGTTTTATTGTAAATGAGAGGGAAACAATTAGTTTCAAATTTGCAGATGGTAGGAACATTTCATTAGCTTTTGCATCCATGGTACTTTGCATATTATGAAAAAACAAAAATGTTTGCATTGCTAATGTGAGAGACTGTTGTCAAGGAGACTTTAGGGATGAATGAATGGTAAATAAGAAGAAAGCACAGTCAAATTTCTAAAATCAGAAAAACAAGGAGTTATTGGTTTGATCAAGGTTTAAAATAAGCAAGCAAAGATTTAGGAAGTGAATCAGAAAGACAGAACACAGAACAATAAAAGCCAAAGGTCAATCAACACCAAGTGCTATGACAAGATTAAGAAAGACAAAGATCAGTAAGTAGACAATAGATTTTATAAGAAGATAGCTGGTGACAATGAAGAGAAAAGTAAAGGTTTAATCAGTAGATAACAGAAAAAGGGGAGACAAGACAGTTTAAATTCCTATTTCAAGAAACTTGAAAGGGGCCAAAAAAATACAGAGAAATACTTTTAGGTAAGAGTAAATAATAGATAAAAAATGGTTTTGACCTTCAAAAAAAACAACTCAGAAAGATATAGGTGAACAGAGAACCCTTAGGGTTTGAGGACAATGAAAGCATTAGCAAGAGAGAAAGTAACCAGATAAAATTAACAAGATAAAATCCAGTAATGAATATTTGTTAGGCATTATTATGAACTATAAATTATACTAAACAATGGATATATGAAGATAAAAATAGTTTCTGCCCCCACAGAATTTAAAATTACATGGAAAATCTGAGAGGACTAATAGACAATTAAAGCATAATGCAATACTGACTTTAATTAAAGCATGTACCAAATATAGTAAGAACAGTTGTTGCTAGGTGCTGTTGAGTTGGCTGACTCATAGCAACCGTTTATACAACAGAATGAAACACTGCTCAGTCCTTCACCATCCTCACAATCTTTGCTATGTTTGATGAGTCCATTGTTGCAGCCACTGTGTCAATCTATCTCATTGAAGGTCTTCCCTTTTTTTTGCTGACCCTATACTTTATCAAGCATGTTATGCTTCTCCAGGGAATGGTACCTTCTGACAACATGACCAAAGTATGTGAGACAAAGTCTGGCGATTCTCACTTCTAGGGAGCATTCTGGCTGTACTGCTTGCAAAACAGATTGGTTCATTCTTCTGGCAGTCCATGGTATTTTCAATACTCTTTGTCAAATCCACAACTCAAAGACATCAATTTTTCTTCAGTATTCATTATTTCTTTGCCCAGGTTTCACATGCAGATGATGGTATTGAAAACACCATAGTTTGAGTTAAGTGCACCTTCGGCTTCAAAGTGACATCTTTGTTCTTTAATACTTGAAAGAGGTCTTCTGCAGCAGAGTTGTCCAGTACAATACATCCTCTGATTTCTTCACTGCTGCTTCCATGGGTGTTGATTGTGAATCCAAGTAAAATGAAATCCTTGACAAATTAAATCTTTCTTTACTTATCAAGATATTGCTTATTGGTCCAGTTGTGAGAATTTTTGTTTTCTTTATCTTGAGATGTAATCCACATTGAAGACTGTAGTCTTGATCTTTGTCAGTAAGTTCTTCAAGTCATCTGTACCTCCAGCAAGCAAGGTTGTGTCATCTGCATATTGCAGGTTGGTAATGAATGGTTCTTCTTCCAATCCTTATGCTGAATTATTCTCCATATAGTCCAGCTTCTCAGATTAATTCCTCAGCATACAGATTGAATAAATATGGTGAAAGGATACAACCCTGACTCACAGCCTTCCTGATTTTAAACCATGCAGTATCCCCTTATTCTGTTTGAATGACAGCCTCTTGGTCTATTTGCAGGTTCCTCATGAGCACAATTAAATGTTCTGGAATTCCAAGTTTTTACAATGTTATCCATAATCTGTTATGATCCATACAGTCAAATGCTTTTGTACTGTCAATAAAACACAGGTAAATATCTTTCTGGTGTTGTTTGCTTTCAGTCAAGATCCATCTGACATCAGCAATGATATCCCTCAGTCTATGTCTTCTTCTGAATCCAGCTTGTATTTCTGGCCATTCCCTGCTAACATACTGCTGCAACTGTTTTGCATGTTATATTAATGATATGGTTTGATAATTTCCACATTTTGTTGGATCACTTTTCTTTGGAATGGGCACAAATACTGACGTCTTCCAGTCAGTTGGCGAGGTAGCTGTCTTCCAAATTTCTTGGCATAAACAATTGAAAACCCCCAGCATCACATCTGTTTTTTTTTTTTTTTTGAAACATCTCAATGTGTATTCCATCAATTCCTGGAGTCTTCTTTTTGCTAATTCCTTCAGTGCAGGTGAGCCTTCTTCCTCCGATACCATCAGTTCTTGATCACACGCTACCTCCTGAAATGGTTGAACATCAACCAATTTGCCATCCAATCACAGTAACACATCTTCCAATGATTGATTTGTGAATAGACAAGTCCCAAATCTACTTCTGTTAAAATCCTTCCCAGAATATTTGTTGAACTATCCACTAGCAAGAAAGAAACACTTGCTCTATTAAAGACTGTATTGGCTAAGAACAAAGAAAGCTTTCATTGCTGGGGTTAATTTTTCTAGGAAATATAAGAGTTGACCTCATAATGAACCAAGCATCCATAATAAAGAGCCAACAAAAAAGATATGATTTTAAAAAATAATGAAAAGGACTGCTAATAACGTTTTTAAGATCCATAGCTTCAGATACACCTAAACCTACTCTACCTTGGATTTTCAGTTCTATGAGTCAAAGGAATTGCTTTTGCAAGATACACAAAGTGGTCTAACCCAGATAAAAAGAAAGTTTAAAAGGGGGTGGGGCACGGAGCACTTTTTAGATGAATCCGACTCATCAGGACCCTATTAAAAAAAAAGGGGAGAGAGGAGTCATATAAACTATATATATGAAGAATTCATTTGACTGTTACTAGGTGCTGTCCAGTCATCTCCAACGCACAGTGACTTTATGCACAGCAGAACGTAACACCACCCGCTCTCACACCAGCTCCACGATCCCTGCTATACTTGAGCCCATGGCTGCAGCCCTTGTACCAATCCATCACGTTGAGGACCTTCCCCACTTTCTTTGAACCTCTACCTTACCAAGTATGACATTATTCTGCAGGAAATGGTCCCTTTTGAAACATGACCAAAGTAGGTAAGACAAAGTCTGGCCATTCTCACTTTCAAGGAGCATTCCGGCTGCATTTCCTCCAGAACAGGTTTATTAGTTCATTTAGAGTCTGTAGTACTTTGAGCATTCTTCACCAGCACAACTCAAAAGGATCAACTTTTCTTTGGTCTTCCTTCTTCATTGTCCAGCTCTCTTACCCATATGAGGCAATTGAAAATATCATAGCTTGTGTCAAGCACACCTTAGTCCTCAAGGAGACTTCTTTGCTCCTAAGCGCTTGAAAGAGGTCCTTTGCAGTGCTATACGTTGTCTGATGTTCTGACTGCTGCTTCCATTGGCAAGGATTGTAGAACCAAGCAATGCAAAGTCTTTGACAACTCCAATCTTTTCTCCATTTATCATGATGCTGCTTATAGGTACTGCAAAAACGGCAAGGAAGCCACATGTTCTGACCTACTCTAATCCCACAAGAGGAAGACAGGATTACCAGCAGTAACCCAAGGCCTATTACTGCAAGGCCAGACATGCTGCCTCCCTCCAGCCCTTTCTCCAACCGTTCCTCCCAAAGCACCCACCACCTCTCCTCTGGGTTTGATAATTCGCTGCAGTGGCCACACAGAACTCACAGATTACGGGGTTTATTAGGGAAACACCAGGCTACAACTCAAGTTCAAGAAGAACGCTCAGTCTCTATCCCAGCCCACTGTCCCTCAGCCAACAGTTTCTCACAGTCTCTTTCCCAGCAGTGCTGGTCCCTCGGTGTCTCACTCAGCAATGCATGTCTCTTGAGTCTCTTTCCCAGCAGCACGTGTCTTTTTCAGGGGCGCATGTCTCTTTCGGCAGCACGTCTTCCTCCACCAGCAGTCAGAGAGAGCATTCTGCCTCTAGGAGGCCTCCTTTTGAGCCCGGCAGGGTGGTCAAACTAGCCAATCATAACATCAGAACTCTAAGCACCTGAGACAGACTGGGAAACTCCCAGAACATTGTATTGTGCCACGCCCAACAGAAATAACCCAGGTGGGCGACTTTAAAGTCAGGATCTCCTCAGTTGCTAATAGCAATTCCCACCTTGGAGTTTACAAAGACTTATGGGTAGAAAAGCCACACTAAGTAATTTACTACAC
>NW_006922030.1:906040-912637 GCF_000298275.1 Orycteropus afer afer | reverse complement strand
TGTCATTCCTGGCATAGTAGATCATATGGTTGTCTGATTCAAAATGGCCAAAACCAGTCCATTTCAGCTCACTAATGCCTAGGATATCAATCTTTATTCATTCCATTTGATTTTTGACAACTTCCAATTTTCCTAGATTCATACTTCATACATTATATGTTCCTATTATTAATGGATGTTTGAAGCTCTTTCTCCTCAATGTGAGTCATGCCACGTCAGCAAATGGAGGTCTCAAAAGCTTTATGTTATCCTTATCAGTAAGATTGGTCCTACTCTGTGGATGCAGCTCTTTCCTAGTCATATTTCATGGTTTCTTATCATAAAAAATGCAGCCAATAATATAGTAGAGCAATATCTTTGAAGAACTGTGGAAAAAATATGCCAAACAATTACTCTCTACCTAACAAAGTATTTTTCAAAAAGGCAAAATAAAGGCTTTTAGACACATAAAAATTGAAGGAATCCATCATAAGGAACCAAGATTGCAAGAAATGTTAAAGGAAAATCCTTCAGATAAAAGAATGGAAATTGAATCTACACAAAATAATGAGCACCAGAAATGTTAAATATTACTATAAATGTAAAATAATTATCCTCTTTTTATAAAAATCTTTAAAATAATTTACCATCTAAAATAATAACAACAACATTTTGGGGAGTGTCTAACATAACACTGTTGTATAAGAAGCCATGATGGCTCAGTGGTTAATTGCTCAGTTGTTATCTGAAAGGTCAGCAGTTTCCACCACAGGAGAAAGAATCTGGCTAACTGCTCTTGTAATGATTACAGTCTAGAAAATCCTATGGGGAAGTTTTATTCTGTCCCATAGAGTTGCTATGAGTCAAAATTGATTTGACAGCCCACAGCAAAAATGATAGAAATCAAATGTAAGACAACAATTGCAGAAAGACTATTGGAAAGAAAATGGAAGTATATTGTTATAAGGTTTTAATACCAAATGTGAAATGGTATTATTTATAAAGACGGTGATTAGATAGAGATATATACTGTAAAACAAAGGGCAACTGCTAAAAAAAAAAAAAAAATTGTAGTTAATAAGCCAAAATAGTATATAAAATATAATGATAATTGTTGTTGTTATATGCCGTCGAGTTGGACCCGACTCATAGCGACCCCTCCTTGGGTTTCCAAGGCAATATCACTACGGAAGTAGATTGCCTCATCTTCCTTCTGAGGAGTGGCTGGTGAGTTTGAACCACCAGCCTTCTGGTTAGCGGTCAAATGCCTTAGGCACTACGCTACCAGAGCTCCCAACCATAAGTAATAGTAAAGCCAAAAAAAGAGCACAAAAGAGGAAAAATAAAATAAAAAGCAAATGGAACAAACAGAAAGCAAATAGCAAAACTATGTATTTAAATTCCACCAAATAATAATCCTATCAGCTCTGGTGACATAGTGCCTAAGGCATTTGACTGCTAACCAGAAGGCTGATGGTTCAAACCCACCAGCCACTCCTCGGAAGGAACGTTGAGCAATCTACTTCCGTAGTGATACCACCTTGGAAACCCAAGGAGGGGTCACTACAAGTTGGACCCGACTCAACGGCAGTGAGTTTGTTTTGTTTGTTTTATTATGTGCCGTCCAGTCGGACCCGACTCATAGTGACCCCTCCTTGGGTTTCCGAGGCAGTATCACTACGGAAGTAGATTGTTTTGTTTAGGTAATATAAATAATCTAAATTCCTCAATGCAAAATACATTGTCATATTGGATGATAAAGCAAGAACCAGCAATATTCTATCTAAAAGAAATCCATCTTAAATATAAAGACACAGATAGTTTAAAAACAAAACAATGTAAATAGATAAGCCACACTCTACAATCAAAAGAAAGTTAGAGTCAATTTGTTCATATAATGAAAAAAGTAGATTGCAAAGTGAAGGATATTGTCATAAATCATACCATTTTCATAATGATGAAAGAGTCAATCATAAGGTTATAAAAAAAACCTACATGTTTATATAGCTAAAAAGAGACCTTTAAAATGAAGGAAACAAAATTGATAGAAGGGAAGAGGAAAAATAAAATAAGTGTCAAAAAAATTCAAAATTATTGAAATAATTAAAAATATGGCCTCTGACCACAATGGAATTAAATTAGAAATCATTACAGAAAAGATATTTGGTAAATAATAAATGTTTGAAAACTAAAAAACAGATTTCAAAATAATTAATGAATGATACAAGCAATCACAGGGTAAATTATGAAATATTTTGGAATAAAATATGTCATATCAAATTTTGTAAAATGCAGATAGAGCTAGGCTCAGAGAGAACATTATAATATTAAATGTATATTGAAGATGTAGAATGATTTAAAAACAGTGCCTAATGCCCCAAACTTAAGAGACTAGAGAAAAAGAGTAAGTTAAAAGAAAGCAAGTAAAAAAGGGAGTTCCAGCAAGACAGTGGAAAAGGCAGACAAGCTACACAGACCCTCTGCAACAAAGCAATGAAAAACCAATTGAAACTAATACAGAAGATGACCCTGGAACCCTGAGATTTTTAGGGAAGGATAAAGAAGTATATTAAATACCAACTAGTGAAAGTACTTGATTAAAACAGTGAGTGAGAAGACAAACAAAGCTTCAGATTGCTGGCTATCCTGAGGGCATAGCCATTTTGACTATTTCCCATTAGCAACCAAAGAATCAGCTCTGCTAACCAAGGCTGCATGGGCAAGGACAGCATTGGTGCCTGATGACCAGATGGAAGAACAGGGAAGAAGAGGACAGGCAGACCCGGGGACTGCCAGCAGCTGTCCTGAAGGTACAGGCATTTTGGATGTTTGCAACCAGCCAGCATAGCTGTTCTGAGTGGGTGCAGGTCATGTTCTTGCTTAGACTGTGACTTGAGAGTGAACTCTAACTACAGAGGACAGCACGGACAATAGAACTAGAGGCTGACAATTAGAGAGGTGAGATATTCTCCTGTTACTCTTGTCCCCATACCCTCTTGGTGAACAGGGTTGTGGTCATTCTCCCAACCTCCGCCTACACCCACCTTCTTGACCTGCTGGGGTTCCATCTCTGTCTGTGGCATAGCAGAGCCTGACTGTTGTGCCTGCCCCCACAGTTTTGTTTGTTTCTAAATTCTTTTTATCTTCCTCCTTTCTCCCATTTTTTTCTCTTTTCTGTCCCCAGTTCTTGTTTGTTTGTTTTTTATTATTATTTCTATCGTTTCTTTTCCTTTTTTTGCGGTTTTCCCTATTCTTTTACTCTTGCTCTTTTCTCTTATTCCTCACTCCCCAGACATTGTGGCTTTGTTTTTGTTTTAGTTTTCATGCTTTCTTTTATCTTTTTTTTTTTTAATATATCTTGAATTTTTTTCTTCTTATTTATTTATTTCATTTCTTTTTTTGGCTGGTCTGATAGCACCTGGTGAAACCCATGAGACTATGGCCCCAAGCTGCCCTTCAGGTCTGGAATTGAACCCACTCCTGTGGTTTTTAGCCAAACAAAAGACAGGCATGTGAGCTGAACACTTATATTAGATAGATACACTACTTGGAGAAATCAATCATGGAAGAATAGAAGAGCTGTGTATGCACAGGAAGACAGCTCAGGGGGCAGGAGTGCATGGAAGGGAAGGATACAGAGAAGAAATGGTTATGAGGAGGAAGTGGGAAGAGAGCTGTTGCATTGTGGTAAATTGCAGTGAACGTCATGAGACAAAATGTTTGTGAACTGCTGTATGGAAAATGAATTTGGTCTGTAAACTTTCATCTGAATCACAATAAAAATAAAAATAAAAATAAAAACTTGAACAGACTCATAAAAAAAAGAAAATTTAACACATCATAAAAAAATCCCCAACAAAAAAGTCCTGGCCTAGACTGTTTCGCTGGAGAATTCTACCAATCATCCAGAGAAGAGCTAACATCAATCCTACTCAAAATATTTCAGAACACAGAAAAAGAAGAAATCCTCCCAAATTCATTTTATGAAGCAAGCATAACCCTGATACCAAAACCCATCGAAGACATCACTAAAAAGGAAAACTACAGACCAATATCCATCATGAATATAGATGTAAAAATCTTCTACAAAATCCTAGCCAATAGATTCCAACAATATAGCAAAAAAATAATGCATCATGACCAACTAGAATTCATACCAGGTGTGCAAGGATGGTTCAACATTAGAAAAACAATCAACATAATCCATTACATAAGTAACATAAAGGGAAAGAATGACAGGATCTTATCAGTAAATGCAGAAAAAGCATTTGAAAAAATCTAACATCTGTTCCTGATAAAAACTCTCAGAAAAAATAGAATATAAATGGAAATTCCTCATGATAATAAAGGAAGTAGAGGCAAAACCAACTGCCAACATTAATCGCAATGGAGAGAGAATGAAACATTCCCTTTGCCAACAGGAATGAAACAAGGATGCCCTCTACTCCACTTCCAATCAACATTGTATTGGAAATCCTGTTGCTGTTGTTAGGTGTCACTGAGTTATCTCTGACTCATAGCAACCCAATGCACAGCAGAATGAAACATCATCCGGTCCTGTGCCATCTGCATGATCCTTGCTATACTTGAGCCCATTGCTACTGCCACCATGCTAATCCATCTCACTGAGGGCTGTCCCCTCTTTTGTCAACCTCCACCTTATCAAGCATGACATCCTTCTCCAGGGAATGGTCCCTTCTGACAACATGACCAAAATATGTGAGACTAAGTCTGCCCATTATCACCAAGGCAAGAAAGGGAATCAAAGACATCCAAATTGGTAAGGAAGAAGTAAAACTATCTCCAATTGCTGATGATATGATCCTAAATATAGAAAACCCAAGAGACTCAGCAAGAACACTACTGGAACTTATTGAAAGATTTACCATAGTGGCAGAATATGAGATCAACATACAAAAATCAGTTGGATTCCTCTACACCAGCAAAGAGGTGTCTGAAAAGTGAATAAGGAAATCAATGCCATTTACAATAGCTACCAAAAAAATAATTTGCTTGGGAATAAATCTTACCAGGAACACAAAAACCTACATAAAGAAAACTACAAAACACTACTTCAAGAAAATATAAAAAAAGCCACATAAATGGAAGAACATACAATGTTCATGGATAGGAAGATTGAACATTGTGAAAATGTCAATACTACCTAAAGTAATCTATACATTCAATCTAATCCAAATCCAGATCCCATCAACATTCTTTCTCTCAAGCCTCTCTCTTATTGCTGTAGAGTCAGATCCAATTCATAGTGACCCCTCCCTGGATTTCCAAAACACTATCACTATGGAAGTAGATTGCCCAACCTTCCCTCCGAGGAGTGGCTGGTGGGTTTGAACCACCAGCCTTCTGGTTAGCAGTCAAGTGCTGTGGTGGTTATGTTTTTGTGTCAACTTGGCTAGACCTGGTTGAGTGGCTGGGCAGTTGGATGTAGTATTCCTCATAATGAAACTGGTAATCAACTCCATGGTGGAATCTACTATGAGCAGCTGAGTAGCTGCCTTTGGGTATGTGGTCTGCTTCCTCTATATAAGTAGCAGCTTTGGGAATGGTGTCTAGCTTATGGTAAACTTGGACCCTGCATGTAGCAATGTCATTTTTCAGCAGCCGGCCATGCTTTGCCAACCTTGGGACTTACAATGAACTTAAATTAATGGCCTGTTGTGTGGTTTGGTAACATCAGAACTATGCCTTTTTATTTGTCAACCTTGGGTTTGTCAGCCTCAGCAGCTAGCAGCTGTCTGAGTGAAGAAACGCCTCTAGCTCCAGTGGGCCAGGAGCAGGAGGCAGAGCTGGACCCCAAGGTTGAGGGGCTTTCACCCAGCCCCTAGAGCCTGGCACTTTGAACTTGGACTTAAAGCCTCCAAACTGTGAGAGAATAAATTCCTGTTTGTTAAGGCCATCCCATTTATGCTATATTGTTGTCAGAGTGGTACTAGGTAACCAGAACAAGTGCCTTAGGCACTATGCCACCAGAGTTCTAAAGACATGGAAAAACCAATCGCTAATTTTATATGGAAAGGAAAGAGACCTTGGATAAGCTAAGTACTACTGAAGAAGAAGAACAAAATAGGAGGTCTCACACTCCCAGATCTCAAAACCTACTACACAGCCACAGTTGTCAAAACAGCCTGGTTTGGGTACATGGACAGACACATAGACCAGTGGAACAGAATTGAGAACTCAGAAACAAATCCATTGACAAAGTTCCAAAATCCATCAAATGGGGAAGAGAGACTCCCTTTCACAAATGGTGCTGGCAAGATTGGATATTCATTTGCAGAAAAATGAAACAAGATCAAGACCTCACAGCACACACAAAAACTAACTCCAGAAGGATCAATCACTTAAATGTGAAACATAAAACCATAAAGTTCATCAAAGAAAAACTAGTGGCAAACTCAGGAGCCCTTATTTGTGGTGTAAATAGATAATTAAGCATAACTCAAGATGGAAAAACAGTAGAAGATAAATTAGATGATTGGGACCTTCTAAAAATTAAATTCTTATGTATATCAAAAGAATTTTCCAAAAGAGTAAAAAGAGAACCTACAGAATGGGAAATAATATTCAACAATTACATATCAGACAAAGGACTTATCT
>NW_006922030.1:903971-905940 GCF_000298275.1 Orycteropus afer afer | reverse complement strand
CAAGTCATCCTCACTTTCAGCAAGCAAAGTTGTGTCATCAGCATATCGCAGGTTGTTAATGATTCTTCCTCCAATCCTGATGTCATGTTTTTCTTCATATAGTCCAGCTTGTCAGATTATTTGCTCAGCATATAGATTGAAATAAGTATGGTGAAAGGATACAAACCTGATGCTCTCCCTTCTTCATTTTAAACCTTTTAGTGTCCCCTTGTTCTGTTTGAATGACAGCCTCCTGGTGTATGTACAAGTTCCTCATGAGTAAAATTAAGTATTCTGGAATTCCCATTTTTCTCAATATTATACAAAATTTGTTATGATCCACACAATCAAATGTTTTTGCATAGTCAATAAAACACAAGTAAACATCTTTCTGGGATTCTTTGCTTTGAGCAAGATCCATCTGACATCAGCAATGATATCCCTTGTTCCATATCCTCTTCTGAATCCAGCTGGTCCCTCTGGAAGTTTTCTGTCAATATACTGCTGTTTTTGAGTTATCTTCAGTAAGATCTTACTTGCGTGCGATATTAATGATATTGTTCGATAATTTCCACATTCTGTGGGATCACCTTTCTTTGGAATGGGTTCAAATATGGATCTTTTCCAGTCAATTGGCCAGGTAGCTGTCTTCCAAATCTCTTGGCATAACCAAGTGAGTGCCAAGTTTCATTTGTTGAAACATCCCTCAATACCTGGAGCCTTGTTCTTTGCCAATTCCTTCATTGCAGCTTCAACTTCTTCCTTCAATACCATTGGTTCTTAATGATATACCACCTTCTGAAATGGATGAACATCGAATAATTGTTTTTGGTACAGTGACTCTGTATTCCTTCCATCTTCTTTTGATGTTTCTTGTATCATTCAATATTTTGCCCATAGAATATTTCAATATTGCAACTCGAAGCTTAAATTTTTCTTCAGTTCTTTCAGCTTGAGAAATGCCAAGCATGTTCTTCCCTTTCAGTTATCTAACTCCAGGTCTTCGCACATTTCATTATAGCAATTGGCTTTGTCTGCTCGAGCTGCTCTTTGAAATCTTCTGTTTAGCTCTTTTATCTTGTCATTTCTTTCATTTACTTTAGCTACTCTCTGGTCAAGGGCAAGTTTCAGAGTCTCTTCTGACATCCATTTTGGTCTTTTCTTCTTTTCTTGTCTTTTTAATGATCTCTTCCTTTCTTCATGGATGTTCTTGATGTCATCCCACAATTCTTCTGGTGTTTGGTCCTTGCTGTTCAATGTATCAAATCTATTCTTTAGATGGTCTCTAAATTCAAGAGAGATATATTCAAGATCATATTTTGGCTCTTGTGGACTTGTTTTAATTCTCTCCAACTTCAAGTTGAACTTGCATATGAGTCATTGATGGTCTGTTCCACAATCAGCTCCTGGCCTGGTTTTCGCTGAAGATATTGAGCTTTTCCATTGCCTCTTGCCACAGATGTAGTCAATCTGACTCCTGTGTACTCCATCTGGCCAAAGTCCTTATGTACAGCTGCCATTTATGTTGTTTAAAAAAGATATTTGCAATGAATTAGTCATTGGTCCTGCAAAATTCTATCATGTGATCTCTAGCATTATTTCTGTCACCAAGGCCAAATTTTCCAACTACTGGTAATTCTTTGTTTCTAACTTTTGCATTCCAGTTACCAGTGATAATGAACACATCTTGATTGCATGTTTCATCAATTTCAGACTGCAGAAGTTGATAAAAATCTTCAATTTCTTCATGTTTGGCTTTGGTGATTGGTGCATAAATTTGAATAATGGTCATATTACCTAGTCTTCCTTGTAGGCATATGGATATTATCCTATCACTGACAGCATTGTACTTCAGGACAGATCTTGAAACATCCTTTGTGAGATGAATGCCACACCATTCTTCTTCAATTTGTCATTCCTGGCATAGTAGATCATATGGTTGTCTGATTCAAAATGGCCAAAACCAGTCCATTTCAGCTCACTAATGCCT
>NW_006922030.1:892353-901905 GCF_000298275.1 Orycteropus afer afer | reverse complement strand
AACTGCTGGCCTTCTGGTTAGCAGTCAAATGCCTTAGGGACTGTGCTACCAGAGCTCTTATATATATATACACACATATATGAAAGATTATTAGTTGATTATTAGTCATTACAAGGGGTAGGAAGGAGTGGGAAAGGGGAAGCTTTGTTTGTGGGACATTGAATTCATGCTAATGGTGGTAGAATATTCTGGAAAAGGATAACAATAATGGTAGCACAACATGAAAATGTCATCAATGTCCCTGTGCTGTAAATGGAGAAGTTGTTATGTTGGCAAATGTCTTGTTGTGTATGTTTTCACCACAATAAAAGTTTAAAAAAAAAAAAAAGAACAGAAAGAAAGTACAAGACAGAAAATAATAAAGAGCAGAAATCAAAAAAATAGAAGATAGAAAATAGGTAATATCAATGAAATTATAATCTGGTTATTTGAGAAGATTAATAAAATTTATCAATTACTAGTGAAGCTGATTATTAAGAAAAGAAAAAAAATACATTATCAACATCAAAAGTACAAAACAAAATCTCACTAGAGATCCTAAAGAGGATATTACAAATAAATAAACTAACAAACCTTGCTCAACCAATAAAAGGAATAATTCTGTATCTATTAAACTTTATATTAACAAATCTTCCAACAAACAAACAAATACTAGTCCAAATGACTTTAATAGTAAAGTCTATAAAACATTTAAGAATTAATACCAATTCTCCACAAAATCTTTTATAAGACAAAAGGAGAGAGACTTTCCCAACTCGTTCTATAAAACCATTGTTAAGGGATCAAAAATAAGAAAACACATTATAAGCAAAGAAAACTGCAGCCCCAAATCCTTTGTAAGCATAGACAGAAAAATTCTTAACTGAATTCTCTGTCTTTAAATCTAGAACAGTACCTGAACTCTTTTTGCTTTGAGGAAGGCTCCATCATTCTATATTCCATTTTGCTTTCCATGTTAACAGCCTCTGTCTTGGTGTCTGCCTTCAGGGAATCTAATACCAGTTTTCTCTGCTATCAGAAAGTAGAGAATTCCTATAAAACTTTTCATAAGTCCAAACTGCATAAAGAGAAGACGCAATTACCATTAATTTATATGGGAAAAATGTTTGAGCATTCCCAGATTCAATAAATAACCTACTCAATCATACCAAATTAATTCATAAAACCTAGCATAACATTCACATACAGTAAAACCAGAAATTACATGATAAATGCACAGTCTGTGTTCTTGTTAGTTGCTATTGAGTTGGTTCCAACACCTTGCAACCCCATGCACAACAGAACGAAACATTTCCCAATCCTGTGCCATCCTCAAAGTGGTTGCTATTTTTGAGCGAATTGTTGCAGCCAGTGTGTCAGTCCATATCCTTTGAGTATCTTTCTCTTTTTCACTGACCCACTACTTTACCAAACATGACATCTTCTCCCAGAACTAGTCCCTCCTGAGATCATTTCCAAAGTATGTGGGATGAAGTTCCACCATCCTCTCTTCTCAGTAGCATTCTGACAGATTTGTTTTTTCTTCTGGAAGTCCATGATATATTTATTATTCTTTGCTGCTCTGGTGGCATAGAGCCTAAGGGACTTGACTGCTAAACAGAAGGTTGGTGGTTCAAACCCACCAGCCACTCCTCAGAAGGAAAACTGGGCAATCTACTTCTGTAGAGATACCACCTCGGAAATCCAAGGAGGAGTGTCTATGTGTCTGGATGACTCAGTGGCAGTAAGTTTGGTGTTTTTGTTTTTGTTTTTTGGTTTGGGACACCATAAAAAGACATCAATTCTTCTCTGATCCTACTTGGTCATTATCTAGGTTTTGCGTGCATATGAGGCAAATGAAACTATCATGACTTGGGTCAGACACACCTTAGTACTATATAAAGTAGAAATAGTGTATGCACAGGATAGTTCTGGAAAGGAGGCTGGCAATGTCACTCTCACTGTTCATGGTGCACACTGCCTCTTCACCTGCTGGCTAGAAAATAAACAGCTCTAGTTTTATTTTTGTCTTTTCTCATAAGAGTGAAAATCCTCTTTGGATTTCTTTTGCTTAGCAAAAACAAAAAGAGCTCTGGTGGCTTAGTGCCTAAGACATTTAACTGCTAACCAGAGGTTGGCCATTCAAACCCACCTGCCACTCCGCAGAGGGAAGATTGGGTGATCTACTTGCATAAAGATTTACTACCTTGGAAACTCAAAAAGCAAAGTGGCCAAAGTGTTCCAAAAGCAGAGGATGTGTTTGTCTGCAGGGAAGATATACCACTTTCAAGGCTACCTTCTCTAGGAATAATTGGGTTCTTTAGGATAGGAAGAGTACAGTTGAAGTTGCTTAGGAGAAACCAGAGGAATAAAATTGTGTCTCCTGTTATATACCTTGCTGCCCTGCCTGTACCTGCACTTATCTTGCACTGAAAACAGAATTCAACTTTTCCAATTTGATCAGTTCCATGTTGTTGGACTTGCAGCCCACTGGTTGGCAGGAAACAAATAGAAGGTTCTCTTTTAGTAAAAATGTATTACTTTACATTTCTGATTATAGGCATAAATTCAATCTTGTCTCTTGCTGGCAATGGCTGAGGGAGTGCCAGGAGTATACACTATCCTTTAATAGGCCAGTATTTCCTACCTCTCACACAATGTGCAGCAGTCCCATGGTCTAAGACACACACACACAAAAGCAACAATTTAAGCAACTTTAGCTGTCAGTACAGCAACCCTCAGTGAGATTCCACCCAGCCTCAGAACTCAGCAAATTCTACTACGATTACTCACTTGCCACACCTACTCATATAAATTTATATATCAATTAGGACTCCTCCTATTATATCAGAAAACTTGATCTAAACTGATTTAAGCGAAAAGAAATATATTGGTCTTTTCAAAGTAGAAAAGTCAAAAGACAGCTGGCTTCAGGAGAAGTTGAAACAGGTCTCAAGTAATGTTGCCAAAACCCTGGCTCAGCTGTGCTATGATCCTCTCCATAATAGCTTCATTTTTTTTAGGTTTAATTTTCAGTTTCAAGTAAGCAACCAGCCATTCAACCCTAGATTAAATATGGAAGAAAAGAGTGAATGCACTTTCCAACCTGGCCAGGAGGGTATGATATACTAACTTTCTGTGCTTATGTAGTGACTACCCTTGAACCAATCAATCCCTGTGGGAAGGATAATTCATTAAATTATGAACATCAGACAAGGTGTGTATTTTACTCAAAGGAATTCTGAGTACTGTTAGCAGAAGGAGGAGTAATGAATTTTCTCACAAGAAAAATTATAGATGTCCATCACAATCTCCTTCCTGTATATTCTCAATGCACACTAATATACTGATTGTACTGAGAAGTCAAATGACATTTGTTTACTTTTGTTTAGTCCAGTATTCCCTAGCATATTTGATACTGAATTTTATTTGCATTAGAAAACTCATAGGACAACTTGTATTTAATAAGCAAGTGAAGCAGGTGACAAAGTTGTCTCCTGAGACAGACAGGAAAGAGAGAGTAAGTGAGGTTTTAGATGTATGTAACACATGTGCTTGCAGGAAGTATTGTATGGAATACAAGAGAGTGAAGAAGTAGTTCAAGAGGAGTGATAGATCCATTGAGATTAGGTCACCTGACTGTTGTGGACTCAATCATAATGTTTTTATGACTCATCCATAAATGTTTCACATCTGGGAGTGATACTAAACTGAGGATTGTTTTAAAAAGCCAGGAACAAAATGAAGGAGTAAATGATACTAAGATGTTAGAAAAAGCAACATGAATATAATTCATTAGTGAGCCTACATAAGTAGACAGACTTGTGAAGCCAGCAGAGTCAAAAAGGCTGAATGAAGAGGGTACAGGCTCTGGACTTTACAAGTTGAGAAAATGTGAGGTTTGGACACAGAAGCCAAGCCCCAAGTCAGATAACTGGAGCTGAGATACAGATGTTGTAAGGTATAGTTAAGTATAACTTATGGCTATTTTATGGATTAGATTAAGTTCATATAAGGAACTCCATAGTGGAAGCATGATATAGTTCATCAATATAGATATGAAGCCCATCAAATCAATAAGGAAAAAATGAAATGTGTAAGAGAATATCTTGGAAATTAGGAGTAAGAACTGAAGTTATATTTGTCAACTATGTAGGAAGAGAGTCAAAAAAAAAAAAAAAAAAGTTAGTCACAAGGTAACAAAAAAATAGGGGAAAAAGGACAAAAAAAGAAAAAAAAAAAAAAAAAAAAAAAAAAACTTACTGAGCTCTTAGGTAGTACCCGGCACTATGCTGGGTACAAAGAATGAAAGAGTTAGTAAGACAGCCATTGTCCTTACTCTCAAAGAGTTTGCCTTCTAGTATGCAAAAAAAATAGCAATTAAACACAGATATTTAATTACAGGTATAACTTGGAGAATAAAAAGCATGGTAACATACAACCTAATCTGAGGGACATGTGACAATACCTGAAGGAGTACTACTGACATCACAATGCTTCTAAATGATCTATAAAGCACAAGATATCTGCTCCCCAACAACAAAATCTGTCCAAAATATCAATAATGCCATTGTTGAGAAACCATGCCTTTGTCTATAGGATCATGGGAAGATCTTTTGAACTGATCTCTGAAGCATATGTAGCAATTTATTGAATGAGGCAGAGCAGAAATGGAATTCTAGGCAGATATAACAGCAGATACAAAAGCTTTAAGTTAGCAAGTAACTTAGCACATATGAAGAACTGATAGAAGTCAGAGTAACTGGAGCACCAAAAGTGAGGGAGACTTAAATAAATTGATATGCATGAGATCTACAGAAGCCAGCTCATGCAAGGCCTAAAGTCCATGTCTGGGACTTTGGTCTTTATTTTAAACTTTATTGAAGAATACTATTATCAAAGGAGTATGAAAAATTAAAAAGATGAACTCTACTCCTTTAGTGATTTGGTGATTTTTTATTTTTTTATTTGTGTGTGTGTGTGTGGTAAAGGAATCTTTACTATGAAGTAAAAGAAAATCTTTTACTGCACAAGACCTCTTTAAAGTGTTAAAAAGCAAAAGTACAAAGTTTGAGGACTAAGTTGTGCCTGATCAAAGCCATAGTATTTTCAATTACCTCATATACGTGCGAAAGCTGGACAATGAATAAGGAGACCAAAGAAGGATTGATGTATTTGAATTATTGTGTTGGTGAAGAATATTGAGTATAACATGGACTTCCAAAAGAATGAACAAATCTATCTTGGAAGAAGTACAGCCAGAATCCTCCTTAGAAGAGAAGATGGTGAGACTTGTCTCAAGTGCTTTGGTCACATTACCAGGAGGGTCCATTCCCTGAAGAAGCACACTGTGCTTGGTAAGGCAGTGGATCAGAGAGAAAGAGGAAGACCATCAGTGAGTCAGATTAAAGCAGTACCTGCAACAATGGCCTCAAACATAGCAATGATTGTGAGGATGGTGCGGGACTATGCAGTGTTTTACTCTGTTTTACACAAGGTTGTTATGAGCTAGAACTGACTCAGCAACAATAACAAAGGAAACCTCCTAGAGCTGGTGGTAAGAAAACAGATGTCATTTGGGATAAGCCAAGTGAGTTATGAAAAGGATTGAAAAGAGCACTCATGGAAAACTTTGAGGTATGCAAGGTCAGGGAAGCAGGATTACTGTTTTATAATTTCTAATAATTCTCTAAGTCTACAGCAGAGACCAAAATTCATCTGTCAGTTTGTCCTACTGGTGGCTGGCATGTTGCTACTATGTTGGAAGCTGTGTCACCAGTATTTCAAATACTAGCAGGATCACTCATGGTGGACAAGTTTCAGTGAAGCTTCAAGACTAAGACAGACTAGAAAGAAAGTCCTGGCTATCTCCTTCCAAACATTAGCCAATGTAAACCCTATACATCACAACAGAATTGTGCTAGAAGATGAACCACTCTATTTTAAAACAAATTCAAAATGCACAGTGGCCACAACAATGGATTCCACCCTACAAATGATCGAGAAATGTTGTAGGACAAGGCAATGTTTTGTTCTGTTGTACATGAAGTCACCAGGAGTCAGAGTCAACTGAGTAGAAACTAGCAAGAGTAAAGATTACAAAAGAACACAGATGAAGCAGAATCATGTAAGTTTAAGTGTTTAGAATTTATACTCCTGGCCAATTATTCTGAAATTTTAGTGTAGGTAAAAATCAACTGAGAAGCTTTTAAAAGTACAAATTCTTGGTCCCTATGCCCAAAATTCTAGTTTTCTAGTCTGGGTTTGGGTACAGAAATTTGCACTACTAAAAAGTATCATGGATAATTCTAATAAAGGGATGAGGACTATATTTGGAAAAACTCTGCAAGAAAATAATTTTTTTTTTTCAATGTAGAAAGAGACTGGTGGCAATGTAGAAGGTGGCTGGAAAGGAAAGAAGGTGATACTGGATGCAGAGGGACAGATAGGAGATTTTTATAATGGATCTAGTGACTGATGAGAGAATCTGAACTCAAAAGCACCAATATAGAGAAAGAAGGTGAGGGAGTTGGGAAAGTCAAGAGATATTTAAGAAACATAATTGACAGAGCTGATCTGATGGTTGAATGTTGTTGTGAATGACTCTCAGATTTCCTACTTGTGTTATTGGGCAATGGTGGTGCCATGAATTAGCATGGAAATCCTCCTGAACTACATTCGGAACGTAGGTGAAAGTAATCAGGAATGTTATGCAGGTGATGTTTTAGAAGTGCCTTGTCCAGTAAATGTATGTTTACCTTAGTCCAGTAGATGGTTAGACATGTAAAGCAGTGCTCAGGGCAGAGGACTTTAGATACAGAGTTAGGGTCTTTGTGTATGTGCAATTATACAAGCCTCAAGAATGATCAGATTGCTCACAGAGAATATATGGAGAAAGAATAATGACATTGTTGCAAATGATGGAGCTAACAAATAGTTGGAGCTAGTCCTATTAATTGGGAGCTCTGGTAGCATAGTGCCTAAGACACTTGACTGCTAACCAGAAGGCTGGTGGTTCAAACCCACCAGCCACTCCTTGGAAGGAAGATGGGGCAATCTACTTCTGTAGTGATACTGCCTTGGAAACCCAAGGAGGTGTCACTATGACTCGGGTCCAACTTGATGGCACATAATAACAGCAGTATTATTAATTATCTACATACGAAAATTTAAGGAGCTCTGGTAGTGTAGTGCCCAAGTCATTTGACTGCTACCAGAAGGCTGGCAGCTCAAACACACCAGCCACTCCTCAGAAGAAAGGTTGGACAATCTACTCCCATAGAGATACTGCCTCGGAAACTCAAGGAGGAGTCGCTATGAGTCAATCGACTCGACAGCAGTGAGTGAGTTTATACGAAAATTTACAAAATTATAATCCTAGTGTTTCATAACTTGTTACCATTCCTTTCACATTTATCAACATATTGGAAAATGACAGTAGTCATGAAAATTCCTCCTATCTCGGTTTTCCAGCCATCCTTCGTTTGTCCTCACATGACTGCCTGACTATCCCTTTTCATCATTCTCTGACTGCCCTGTGTGTGTTCAGTGTCTTGCTGTGCATGTATTCCACTTTGGCCTTCTTTTCTTACTCTATATATTCTCTCTGAGCAGTCTCATCATTTTCAAGGCTTAGCCAACTTAACACACAAAATTAACACTCACGGGTATCTAAGAAGAATCTCAAACTTGATGTTTTCAAAAAAGAGCTCTGTGGTTCTTAGATATCCTTCAAGCATGGAACTGAACCCATCCTTGGGGATAAATTTTCAGCCAAACAGTAGATAGGCTTATACAGTGAATAATAACACTAGGGAAGAACCACTCCTTAGTACAATCAACCATACGAGATCAAAGGGGCAGAATTTGCCCAAAAATAAAACTCAGAAGGTAGGAATGGATAGAAAAGAAGGACAAATGGAAATTCCCTTTTTAAAGGACATTTCTCTCCTTTTTAGAAAAAAACACTTCAAAAGAGTTCACTGTGTTCAATATTTCTCCTTTCATTCTTTTGAGTCAAATCTAAGCACCCTTTTTAAACAGGCCAACAAAACTGCTCTTAGCTAGGTCACATATTATCTTCCAGTTGTTACAAACAATGTCCAATTCCCATTCCTCCTTTACTTGATTTCCAACAGAAATTGAGAAAGTTCCTTACTCCCTCCTCCTTGTTAATATTTTACACACTTAATGTTTGGCAAAGTACACACCTGGTTTTCTTCTTATCTCATCAGCCACTCTTTCTCAGTCTTCATTATTAATTTCTCCTCTTCCTCCAAATCTATTAACATAGGCCTACTCAAGTTGATTCCTCAGACCATTTATCTTCTCTTTCTACAATTATGCTTTAATTAGTCATCCAATGTCATGGCTTTACATGTCATCTAAATATTGATAATTCCCAAATTTATAGCCCTAGACTGGATATCTCCCTCCAAATTCAGATCCACATACTCAAACTCCTACTCAGTAACTTATCTTGGATGTCTACAAGGCATTTAAAGCTTAACTTGTCCAAACCTGAACATTTGATTCCATATCTCCACCTCCTCAAGTCTTTCCCATTTCAGTGTATATCAGTTCCATTCTTGAAAAGCCTAAGCTGAAATCTCATACCACATAGTCAGTCTGTCAGTACCCCCTGTTATTGTACCATCCAAGCACAAACCACAATCATCTCTCATGTGGATTATTGTCATAACCTCCTGTCTGCCTGACCTTATCTTTGTCCCTTTACATTCTTTTTGTAATGTACCTGACAAAGTAACCGTGATAAAACATAGGTGATTCTGTCAAAACTTTCTGCTTGAACAATTTCACTTAGAAAGATCAGCACTAGGCCGGTCCCCATGAGGCGGAGGTCAAAGATGTCCCAAATGTCCAAACTACCATGCCACTCCATCATTTCAGACATTAACTCCTCCTCCTCCTCCCAATAATTTCCCCAGTCTTAGGGTTTTGTATTTCGCTGTAATGCCTCACAGAACTCACAGACACCCAAGGGTTCGTCTCATGTAGTAGTGGTGGAGGCTGGCAGGCTGGCGAGTCCCGGGTCCCTGAGTAGGTCTGGCAGATCCTCCCAACTCTCGGGGTTTGATGAACCTCGATCAGCAGATCAGATGACCGCTTCTGTCCCAAATCCAGGGGTGAGATGAAGATGATCCAAGACACAAAGCCGGAGCAAGAGGAGAGGGAATCTTCCCAGGAGATTCGTAGGTATACCCTCAGGGAAGCTAAGGGTGGTGATTTGAATTATACCCTCCAGCAAGGCAGGACTCAAGATACATTCCACCTGTGTTGCCCCAACAGAATTAACCTAAATCCCATCACAGAGTTGATTGCCAGTCATTATAGGGAATGACTACTACCAGCTGCCCAACCAAGTTGATACCTAACCTTAACTACCACAGCACCCCAAACAGGCATGGATAATGGGATTTACAAAACATCACAGAATGGAGGACAATGGCTAGAAGGGCCACATCAAGCAATTCACTGCATTGCACCCCCTGGCTCTTCTAGCCATTAGCCTTTTCATAGTTGAAAGATTAATTTGCCCCTCCCAATCATATT
>NW_006922030.1:882510-890606 GCF_000298275.1 Orycteropus afer afer | reverse complement strand
AGACAGCATGCAGTTCAGCCCATTGGGCTGACCTATCTTTACCTTCTTCAGTAAGGGTCTTTCCATCTGCTGGTCTTAATACAGCAGCTTTCCATGTCAGCTGTTGTCCATGTACCCTGGAGCTGCCATCTGTGAACCAAGCAGCCTTCTGTTGATCCATAGAAAGTTGTTCAAATGGCACTGTCCATGTGGCAATGGGTTCTGGCAGCTCCTCGGGTGGTTCCAGCATAGGACCTATAGGAAAGGAGGCTACCTGCTCATGGATACAACGGGTGCCTCCTTGCATCCCTCCAGTTGCTTGTTCTTGAATAAACCATTTCCATTTTATTATGGAACTATTTTGGGCACCACCTTCTTTATTAGGGTGTCTCTCTGACATAACCCAAGACATTATGGGTATTTCAGGTCTCATAATAATTTTATGCCCTTCTGTCATTGAAGCAGTCTCAATCAATGCCCAATAGCAGGCAAGCAATTGCCTCTCAAATGGTGTGTATCGTGCGGCAGCATCTGGAAACTTTCTAGTCCAAAATCCCAGTGGTCGTCGTAGGGCAGCATTCTCAGGTTTTTGCCATAAGCTCCAGTCTGCATAAGCACTTGTAGCAGACATCTCCAAGATCATGTCTGAATGTGGATCATAAGGACCTAAAGGCAAGGACAGTGAGACCGCTTTCTGTATTTCAGACATAGCCTGCTGTTGTTCCGGCCCCCATTCAAATGTGTTTTTCTTCCTAGTGGCTTTATGGATAGGAGCCAGCAATATACCCAGGTGTGGAATATGTGTTCTCCAGAATCCAAACACACCAATTAAACGTTGGGCTTCCTGCTTAGTCTTGGGGGTAGGTAGTGACAGCAACTTATTTTTGGTTACCTGGGGAATGTCATGGGTGGCTCCTGCCCAAGTTATTCCCAAGAATGTCACTGTTTGGGCAGGGCCCTGGATTTTTGCTGGATTTATTAACCAGCCTCTATTGGTCATGTGGGCCACCACTGTTTTCAAATCTGCCCTAGCCTGTTCTTCTGTGTTTGATATTAACATAATGTCATCAATGTAATGTATCACCACACTTGAAATCTGTACCAAGCCAAGTCTCTCCTAACCAAGCCATGACAGTAAGCTGATGAGTTCAAATAACCCTGAGGCAAAACTCTGAAGGTGTACTGAGAACCTTCCCATGTGAAAGCAAACTGTGACTGACTCTTTTCCGAGATTGGTATAGAGAAAAAAGTATCTTCAAGATCAATCACTGAGTACCAGTCTCCTTTGGCCTGTTGTATTTTCTGCACCACCGATACTATGTCTGGAACAGCTGAAGCCACTGGTGGCACAACGTTATTTAGGCCT
Organism: Orycteropus afer afer; assembly: GCF_000298275.1. NCBI lineage: Eukaryota > Metazoa > Chordata > Mammalia > Tubulidentata > Orycteropodidae > Orycteropus > Orycteropus afer. The sequence continues at coordinate 889,261 of NW_006922030.1, read as the reverse complement.
TGGTAGTCTACTCTCAGTCTCCATGAGCCATCTGCCTTTCTCACAGGCCATATAGGGCTGTTATACAGAGAATTTGTTGGCACCAACACTCTGGCCTTCAGCATGTCTTTAATCAAAGCACTGATTTCCTTCTGTCCACCAGGTATCCTATATTGTTTCAAGTTAACAACCTGAGTGGGCTCGGGCAATTCCAATGGTTCCCATTTAGCATATCCAATCAATACTGGCCTAAGGGCACACTTACACGCCTTCAGTTTTACAATACCAGGTAGAGGGAGATTTTTCCAGTTAGACATAATATCCATACCGATAATACATTCAGGTAAAGGAGACGCAACTACTTCATACAACATCTGTTTAAATCTTCCAATTCTCATCCAAACTTTCACTTTAGTCCCATCAACTGTTGCATCCCCATATCCCCCCTACTCTAACCTTAGGCCCCTTCAACATTTCATTGACAGGCTTTCGGATGACGGTACATTGGGCTCCGGTGTCCAGGAGTCCCAAGAAGGTCTCTTCCCCACCCCCAGGCCATTTTACCCATACATTTGCATATGGCCTAGGTCCCCTGCTGGGGGCTGGACTAGAAGACCCTGGCCCCCATGTCAGTCTCTGGCTTCATCAATTAGCTGAGTCTCTGCTTCAACTAGTCCCAGGTGGGAGTTCCTATTGTTAAATTCCTCCTGAGTGGAGTGAATAGAACGAACTTGTCTAGGCCTCCTTAAGGTGGGGGGACCACTTTCTAATAGTATTCCATTTCAGTGATAAGCAAAATCAATGTCTTTAGAATGGTCTGCAAGGTGTTACATGATCTAGCCTCCTCTACCACTTTGACGCATCTCAGACATGGGTCTGATGTCCACCTTGTTCATTCCATTCTAATAAGCAGATATTCTTACTATACCTGGAACACACCAGGCATATTCCTACCACATGACTTTTACACCTGAAGTTCCTCTTGCTACCTCACTCTTTACACAGCTATTCACATGTTCAATCCTTTATCATCTTCAGGAATTTTCTTAAATATCCCTATTTAAAATTATAATCGCCCTTCTTGGACCACAAGAACATTTTCTAGTCCTCTTCTCTGCTGTTGTTTTTTTGTTTTGTTTTGTTTTTTGTTTTGTTTTAAATTGTGAATTTGGTGAAAGTTTACAGAGCAAATTCATTTTCCAGACAGCAGTTCATTACACTTTTTGTTTCATAATATTGATTACAATCCCCATAATTGAAGAACTTTCTTCCCACTTCCTCCCTGTGGTTACCTTTTCCCTGTGTGTTTTCTTATGTATTCCTGCACTGTGAGCTATTTCTCTGTGTAATTACTGCCCTTTTGATCTCTTGTGGTTGATTTTTCTAAGGAGTGTACCTATTTTGTATAAGTGTTCACTTTAAATACCTATCCAAGCCAGAAGGGTAACTCAGGGGTTTCACCAGTTTCTATCAGACTAGTAAGCCTGCTCTTTTTTTATGATTTTGAGGTTTTTCCCCACATTTTATTCCCACTCTATCTAGATCTCCTACACTAGTCCCTTTCCAACTGGTTGAAAGTAGTAGCCAGGCATTATCTGTTTCTTCTGGTCTCATGGTCATGTAGGCTGAGGTTCTCATGGTCCCAAGGACAAACTGTTTCCATATGTCTTTGGTTCTCTTCATCCTTCTTTGCTTTGGATGAAGAAAGACCAATTGTTGCATCTAGTTGTCCCCTTGCAAGCTTTTAAGAGCCCAGTCACTACTCACTGGATCAGGATGTAGAACAATATTTTTGTGTAGTATATTATGCCAGTTGAGCTTGATGTCCCTCCTGACCAAGCTTCTGATTCCACTGATCCAACAACTTGCTCTCTCAGAGTGGTTGGCTGTGGCTTGAAGTTATCATAACTTTACCTCTTTTCTGTTTTATTTTTCTCACAGAACTTATCACCTTTAGTCTCTTCAGAACTAATACCTCTAGAATTTCTTTAGCTCATGTGTGTGTGTGTGTGTGTGTGTTAAGGAGACAGGCCATACTGAACACATCCTCTAACCAAATATCTGCCCACTCTAATGCAGCAAGAAAACAATGAAAGATTTACTCTCATGGTGTCCTAGTCACTGGCATAAATTAAGAACTGAAATTCTGAGAAATGCTTGATTAATAACAATTGTTACCCCAATTTTGGGGAATAACACCTCACAAGTAAGTTAAGTGATTTGCCTAATGTCATTCAATCAGTAAAAGAAGATGGTCAGTATTTGAACTCAAGGCTTTTTTACTCCAAAGCCTTTATATAATCACCTAAACTGTACTGTCCTAAACCTTTGTTAATTGTGCAATATACAATGTCCATGGAAAGGCAATTTATTTTACAATATGACAATTGTTTAAAAGTTATTTTCTGTAAGATTATTTCAATATATACTATGATCTTCTTGTCTTTTTTTCATAATACCTGACTTTTTGTAATTTAAATCTAGAAATTCCATCCATTCTGGACAGAATCCTGTCTACATTTTCAGTACAGCAAATATTACTTGCTTAATACTCTACTCTTCTTATTCTGCCTATTACAGTCATAATTGATATCTTATTAATTTAAGCTGGAAATCATATTTCATAGTCAAATAAGGGTAAATAACAGACACAGACTTGTACTTTGTGAAAATGAACTGTGATTCACATTATCATAATTTTCTCCAGATAGAATTTTGGAAATAGCTAACAATATGTAAAGATATTGCCCCAAAATATTGCAACATCCTCACCTCCCTTCACCCACACCCAGACTGATGACACTGATTTTTGCTTCTCAGTACAGAGGCAGCAATACACAATCTTGCTGACACCTCTTCTGAGATGTGCCCCAAACCCACACAGTGAACAACAGAGCCAGTTCTGTCTCTTTTCATCAGATCCTTCCCTTCCCTACTTCTCTCTTGGCACCTGTTCCCAGCCACTGGCTAACATTGAACTACTCATGACTGTAATTGCCCAGACAAAAACGTTTCTTTTTCTGGGAGGGAAAAAAAAAAAATGAAATAAGGAAGATTCCTGTGGTCTGGAATAGATAACAGTCATTTTGTAGATACTTCTTTGTCCATGCATATGTGTCACACATTGAGAGAGAAACCATTGCCTAAATTCTTTGCTCCATTGACCAGAGAAATTTGAAGTATAGCTATTACCTCTCTTTCTTTGGTTTTTAGCATTGAACTCTCCTGGACTCATTTTAAATGTAAATATTTCTGATAGGAGTAAAATATTTTAATAAACTTATTGCTGACTAGCTTATAAAGTGTCTTAATGGAATAGTGTCATAGAAGCTGCATTAGGACACCTGGAGGAAAGGAGTTTGTGACAGAAAAAGGGAAGAAAGCCTGGCCTAGAATAAATAAATAGGGGCTAGAAAACAATAAATGTGCTCTTTAATACTATTAATTTCTAATATAAATTTGAGTCCAAAGCCCCACCACTGGTTAATTGAAGGAAAGAAGGAATTCCATTATGGGTTAAACTTAGTACAACCTAATAATTTTAGTAGACCCTTTGGTAGTGTTGTCTCTTGGAAAAACATACATACAAGCATACCCACATGCATACATACACACATACAGACTAAGTAGCTGGTGCCTATATAAACAGGAAATATGGAGCTTATATGACCTCATGGCAGAAGGAGGGATAGGAGTCTTCAGACATTAGTGTCTTCTGGCTTTCCTGGCTCCAGAGCAGCATTGACCTTCAATCATATCCTGAGGCTAGTGATTGTGAGTTCTACTTTTTGTTCCTGGAATGCTCCTGAGGAACTAAGATTCATGTTGTTCTCCATTGATTCATAGGTGCCTCTAAAGGTTTTCTGAAGGAGCCCTGGTGGCACAATGATTAAGAACTTGGCTGTTAACAAAAAGGTCTAGGGTTCTCAACAGCAGAAAAGACCTGTTGATCTGCTCCTGTAAAGACTTACAGTCTAGGAAACCCAGCGGGGCTCTTCTACTCTGTCCTGTAAGGTTTCTATGAGTCTGAATTGACTTGACAGAACACAGCAAGAACAAGAAATCTGTCTGTGATTCACATTTACACCAGCAGTCTTTGTAGTTGGCTCTGCAGACCTAAATTACAGCTACTTAACCCAGATAGAGCAACTAAACTGCAAAACTCCTCATCCACACCTTCAACTATTTCTGAGACCCATCTATATCACCTAAGAACACTCAGGAAACAGTCTTTCTCTACAGTCTTAAAGGAAGATGTTTGACACACCTCTTTTTCTATGTAGTTTGACATAGCTGTATAACATACTAAACATAGATAGGAAAATCACAACAAACAAATCTATAAACTGTGTATTCTTCTCTCCCTTTTTCTCCCCTGACCAATTTAACCATACCTTACGGGCTGGGAGATGTAGGCCTTCTCTTTTTCATATGCTCCTCTTCTTGAGTCCAACCACAAGATATTTTTTTCTACACCTTTGGAGTTCACAGTGAGGTAATTCTTCAAGGTGTAAATGTTGATATTATAAAAAGGAAAAATAAAGAAATTCAGAATATGTTCTCAAAAAATGATCTAATTGGAAAGGAACCTGTCTTAAAGCATAATGCTTTTGTGCATGTTGAAAATTTATTGATTTCAAATTGTTTCTATTTTTATTCCTAACGTATCACCCTTCAAGTGAATAGATAGATGGAGTCAAATAAGATAAAAATGATGTACCCCAAATAGAAAAAGAGTCAAGCACATTAATATTTAATTATTTCAAATATAAATAGAATTTTAGAGATAAAGCTAAAAAAATTGCCTAATGATGATTGCCATCTTGTTGAATATAGCCTCTTGTCTTATATAAAAGGTTTAGGGAACAAAAGCACCTCACAAAACTTACAGACATCCAAGGGTTCATCTCACATAGTTGTGGTGGAGGCTGGCAGGCTGGTGAGTCCCAGGTCTGTGAGTAGGTCTGGAGGATCCTCCCAATTCTCAGGGTTTGATGAACCTTGATCAGCAGATCAGATGACGGCTGCTGTCCCAAATCCAGGGGTGATATGAGGATGAGCCAAAACAGAGAACTGGAGCAAGAGGAGGGTGAACCTTCCCAGGAGATTCATAGGTATACCCTCAAGGAACCTAAGGGTGGTGATTTGAATTACACCCTCTAGCAGGGCAGGACTCAAGATACATTCCACCTGTGTTGTCTCAACGGAAATAACCTAAGTGGATGGCTTTAACAATCAGCAGATCAAGGCAAATCCCATCAAAGAGCTGATTGCCAGTCATTATAGGGAACACTACTACCAGCTGACCAGCCAAGTTAATACCTGACCATAACTACCACACAGCCCCAAACAGGCATGAATAATGAGATTTACAATACATCACAGAATGGAAGAAAATGGCTAGAAGGGCCACATCAAGCAATTCACCGCAGATATCATCATTGATATCAGATGGAACTTAGCTGAAAACAGAGACTACCGGAAAGGTGTTTACTTGTGATTCATTGACTATGCAAAGGCATTCAACTGTGTGGGTCATTCCAAAATATGAAAATCATTGCAAAGAATGGGAACTCCGAAACATTTCATTGTGCTCATGAGGACCCTATACACAGACCAAGAGGCAGTGATTCGAACAGAACAAGGAGATATTGGTTTAAAATCAGGAAAGGTGTGTGTCAGAGTTGTATCCCTTCTCCATATTTATTCAATCTGTATGCTGAGCAAATTATCTGAGAAGCCAGACTATATGAAGAAGAATATTGGATCAGGATTGGAGGAAGATTCATTAACAAGCTGTGATATGCAGATGACAAAACCTTGCTTGCTGAAAGCAAAGAGGACTTGAAGCACTTACTGATGAAGACCAAAGATGACAACCTTCAGTATGGACTACACTTCAACACAAAGAAACAAAAATCCTCACAACTGTACCAATAAGCAAAATCATGAAAAATGGAAAAAAGATTAAAGTTGTCAAAGATTTCACTTTACTTAAGACCCATGGAAGCAGCAATCAAGAAATCAAATGACGTATTGCATTTGGCAAGTCTGCTGCAAAAAAAAATCTCCTTAAAGTGTTAAAAATCAAAGATACCATTTTGAACACTAAGGTGTGCCTGCATTAAGCCATGGTATTTTCAATCAGTCCATATACAGATGAAAGCAGGACAATAAATAAGGAAGACTAACGAAAAAGTGATGCACTTGAATTATGGTGTTGATGAAGAATATTGAATATAAAAAGGACTGCCAGAAAAACAAACAAATCTATCTTGGAAGAAGTACAGCCAGAATGTTTCTTGGAAGGGAGGATGGTGAGATTTGTTCTCTTGTACTTTAGTCATTTTATCAGGAGGGATCAATCTGTAGAGAAGGATATCATGCTTGGTAAAGTTGAAAATCAGCAAAAAAGAGGAAGATCATCAATGAGATTAATTGACACAGTGACTGCAACAATGGGCTCAAGCACAGCAATGATTGTGAGGACAGCACAGGATTGGCATGGTTTTGTTCGGTTCCACTTGGGGTCACTATGAGCAGGAACTGACTTGACAGCACCTAAGAAAAACAACAGTTGTTCTTTTATATTCAATATTCAATATTTCTTTTTTCTAATAAAAGCTAAAGTCCAAAATTCCTTTTGAAGCTTTTCTTGCCCCTTCTTTAACCATTGTTGTTGTTGTTAAGTGCCGTCGAGTCGTTTCCGACTCATAGCGACCCCATGCACAGCAGAACGAAACACTGCCTGATCCCGCACCAGCCCCACAAT
>NW_006922030.1:860800-878770 GCF_000298275.1 Orycteropus afer afer | reverse complement strand
TGGTCCCTCTCGGTAGGGTAACAAGGGAACGTGTTCAGTGCAGATCAGTGAGTAAGCACAAGCCCGCCTTGTTTCAGTGCCTATGCTTTATACCCACTTTAATATGTTTGTTTCATCTACAATGTCTCCCCATACTTCTATTTCAGATACCCCAAACTTGAAAAATTATTCTCAATTATCAGAATTTTCATCCCCATCTCAATCATTCCCAGGACTATGCTACTCTGCAAAACTACTGGCTATTTCCCCAAAAGACCAATAGGGTAGACTGAATGTATACATTTCTTCAATGTGGAAAGGCATAACAATGCCCTGAACTCTAGAAACTTAGTGAGGGTCCCTGACAACAAGGGAATTAAGTCAAATGACGTTGTTGAGGTGACATACGCCTCTTCACTCCCTAAGGAACACGTCACCTTTCTTTGCCAGCCCCTAACAGTACTTTATTCCCATTAAAATTGTCCAAGGATTCACAAGCAGTTGCATACAAGAAAAAAATCCTATAGAAATATCAACTTTTTTTTTTCCTATTTCCTTCTTCCAAGTACACTGGAAAGTACAGGATATCACACAGGAAACACTTAATGATAATATTTGGAGGAAACCTGCTGACTTTGTTAGACATGGTTGGACAGAATTCAGGTCAGAAATACACAGAGAAGTAAAACTCTTAGAATTGCAAGATGAGGTTTCAGCAGGCAATGAAGCCCTCTATAAAGGACAAGGGATAATTGTGCTTACAAAGGAAAAAATAAAATATTAGCAAGGCTGCAAGTAGTCCACAAGTATAGTGCACAGGTATGCCAAAAAGTAATGAATGTGTGATTTTGCAATAAGGGAATAAGGACCCTCAGAATTAATGATAATGATAAGAGGTAGGACAAAGAGATGGAGAAAAGAAATGAGGAAAAGATGAAGATGAAAGGACAAAAAAGATAATGCTTTTCTAAAAATGAACTCAGCAAAATGATATCTAAGCTATAAAGATAATTCTCCAAGATACCAATTGTGATGGTTATGATTTTTGTGTCAACTTGACTAGACCTGGTTGAGTGGCTGGGCAGCTGGATGTAGTATTCCCCATGATGAGAGTGGTTATCAACTCCATGGTGGAATTTCCTGTGAGCAGCTGAGTAGCTAGCTGCCTTTGGGTATGTGGTCTGCTTCCTGTATATAAGCAGCAGCTTTGGGAATGGTCTCTAGCTTATTACACGCTTGGACCCTGCATGTAGCCATGTTGTTTTTCAGCAGCCTGCCATGCTCTGCCGACCTTGGGACTTACAATGGACTTAAATTAATGGCCTGCCATGTGGTTTGGTAACATCAGGACTATGCCCTTTTACTTGTCAACCTTGGGCTTGGCAGCCTCAGCAGCCAGCGGCTGAGTGAAGAAAAGTCTCTAGCTTTGGTGGGCCGGGAGCAGGAGGCAGAGCTGGACCCCAAGGTTGAGGGGCTTTCACACAGCCCCTAGAGCCTGACACTTTGAATTTGGATTTCTAGCTTCCTGAACTATAAGAGAATTATCTCCTGTTTGTTAAGGCCATCCCATTTGTGGCATTTTTCTTGTCAGAGCAGCACTAGGTAACCAGAACTCTAATTGAGAGAAATCTTAAAGAAAATCCTTTCCTAAACATTTTTGGAAAGTGTTCTTGCAGTAGTCATTAGCATTATTAATAATTATAAACTGCTGAGCCCACAAAGGAAAACTGTCTCTTCTTTTTTTTCCTAAGATCAAAAGTACAGATGTTGTTTGTTTATTTCTCCTAAAGGAATATGAAGAGAAATGGATTTTTTCTTTATTGAATTCATTGTTGAACAAAGTCTAATTCTCTGATACTGGAATATATTTAAAAACATGCTAGATGTTTAGACTATTAGACTTTTAAAGCTAGAAAGTATTTTAAAAATCTTATGGGTTAATAAAGTTCAAATGACAACCCAAGGTCATATCTAGTTAGGTTGTTGTTGTTGTTGTTAAGTGCCGTCAAGTCGTTTCCGACTCATAGCGACCCCATGCACAGCAGAACGAAACACTGCCTGATCCCGCACCAGCCCCACAATCCCTGCCATACTTGAGCCCATCATCGCAGCCACCATATCAATCCATCTCCTTGAAGGCCTCCCCATCTTTCGTCGACCCTCCACCCTACCAAGCATGACATCATTCTCCAGGGAATGGTCCCTTCTTACAACATGACCAAAATAGGTGAGACAAAGTCTGGCCATTCTTGCTTCCAAGGAGCATTCTGCCTGCACTTCCTCCAGGACAGATCTGTTAGTTCTTTTAGCAGTCCATGGTACTTTCAGCATTCTTCGCCAGCACCACAACTCAAAAGCATCAACTCTTCTTCGGTCTTCCTTATTCATTGTCCAGCTCTCACATGCATACCTGGCAATTGGAAATATCATGGCTTGTGTCAGGTGCACCTTAGTCCTCAAGGAGATATCCTTGCTCCTCAGCACTTGAAACAGTTCCTTCGCAGTTGACTTTCCCAATGCTACACATCATCTAATGTCCTGACTGCTGCTTCCATTGGCATCGATTGTAGAACCAAGCAACGTGAATTCTTTGACAACCTCAATCTTCTCTCCATTTATTGTGATACTGCTCATTGGTCCAGTTGTGAGGATTTTTGTTTTCTTTATGTTGAGATGTAATCCATACTGCAGACTGTATTCTTCAACCTTCATCAGTAGGTGCCTTAAGTCATCCTCACTTTCAGCAAGCAAAGTTGTATCGTCTGCATATCTCAGGTTGTTAATGATTCTTCCTCCAATCCTGATACCACGTTTTTCTTCATATAGTCCAGCTTCTCGGATTATTTGCTCAGCATATAGATTGAATAAGTGTGGAGAAAGAATACAACCCTGACGCACTCCCTTCTTGATTTTAAACCATGGAGTGTCCCCTTGTTCTGTTCGAACGACAGCCTCCTGGTCAAGGTACAGATTCCTCATGAGTACAATCAAGTGCTCAGGGATTCCCATTCTTCTCAATGTTATCCATCATTTGTCATGATCCACACAATCAAATGCCTTTGCATAGTCAATAAAACACAAGTAAACATCTTTCTGGTATTCCCTTCCTTGAGCCAAGATCCATCTGACAACAGCTATGATATCCCTTGTTCCACGTCCTCTTCTGAATCTGGCTTGAACCTCTGGAAGTTCTCTATCAATATACTGCTGCAAACGTTTCTGAATTATCTTCAGTAAGATCTTACTTGCATGTGATATTAATGATATTGTTCTATAATTTCTACATTCTGTGGGATCACCTTTCTTTGGAATGGGCACAAATATGGATCTCTTCCAGTCAGTTGGCCAGGTAGCTGTCTTCCAAATCTCTTGGCATAACTGAGTGAGTGCCTCCAATGGGGCATCTGTTTGTTGAAATAATCAGTATGCCATCAATTCCCAGAGCCTTGTTCTTCGCCAGTTCTTTCATTGCAGCTTTGACTTCTTCCTTCATTACCGTTGGTTCTAGATCATATGCCACTTCTTGAAATGGATAATCAATCAGTTCTTTTTGGTACAGTGACTCTGTGTATTCCTGCCATCTTCTCTTGATGTAGTTAGGTAGCGAGATGAAATGTTAATATCCAAATTTCATGAGTTATGATAAAAGGCCATTTCCAAGAATGTAAAATAATAAAATCAATTGCCATCTGGTCTGATTGATTCATGAATACTCCCATAAGTTTTACAGAAGAACTGTGCTCCAAAGCTTTTTCAATGGCATCAACACCTTGGAAGTAGATCTCCAAGTGCCTCTGGGTAAATTTTAACCACCAACTTTTCAGTTAATAGCTGAGTGCTTAGCCATTTTCACCACCCAGGGACTCCATTCAAAGAGTGTCAAAAAATAAATAAATAAATACCCACTGCCAACAAGTCCATTCCAACTCAGAGTGACCTTGTAGAGCAGAATAGAACTGCCCCATAGGGTTTCCATGGCTGTAATCTTTATAAAACATCTTTCTCCCCAAGAGCAGCTGATTAGTTCAAACTGCCAACCTTTGGGTTAGCAGCCAAGCACTTAACCACTGTACCACCAGTACTCCTTTCTAAGAATGTAATGAAGGGTAAATGGAGGAAAAGCCTATTATCTCCTCAGTCCTGTCTGCACATGTTGCTGGACACTGGGATAAGAACCAGGGAAAACCAAAACCAAACCAAACTCACTGCCATTGAGTCGGGTCTGACTCATAGCAACCCCTCCTTGGGTTTCAACCCTTCCTTGGTACCACTTTGAAAAATTCCATGGGCTTCCAGAAGAATGAAAAAATCTGTCTTGAAGGAAGTACAGCCAGAATGCTCCACAGAAATGAGAACGGCCAGACTTTGTCTCTCATACTCATGTTCTCATAAGAGACCAGTCGCTAGAGAAGGATATCATGCTTGGTAAATTAGAGGATCAGCAAAAAATGGGAAGATTCTCCATGAGATGGATTGATACAGTGGCTGCAACAATAAGCCCAAGCATAGCAATGATTTTGAGGATGGCATAGGATCAGGCAGTGTTTTGTTCTGTTGTGCATAGGGTAGCTATGAGTTGGAATCGACTTGACTACACCTAACAACAACAACAAAAGCCTCGTGGAATTCATAGATGGAGGGACAGGACTTTTAAATGCCAAAAGTATTTAAAAACAAGTGCTTTTAAGTGTCAAAAGTTATGAAGACATATAATGAAGTGATAAGATCACATAACTGGAAAATCTGGGTGTTGTGGAGAAGGGGTAATCAAAAGACATAAAGTTAGTGAAGAATAGAAACACAGTACATAAAGATCAAAAACTTGCCCACAATTGAGCAGAAATGGCTTTTGTCTCCTCATCTCTTCAGAGAGGCTGAGCAAGAGAAGGGAGGAGTGGCTCCTAGATCTGATGCCCTATCTGGATCCAGCAGATCCATGATCTAGCACTTTACACTGACACAGAGCCCAGGCTTACAGCTGACAGGTACATGTCCAGAAGGACAAAAGGAAAGCTTATTCTACATGAGACTTTTCATGCTTCACTTCTAAAATTCTTTCCCTAATGCACACTTGAGATATAAAATCACTGCCTCCATTAATTCCATGCCAAGAGAATTATACTAGCAATTTCTGGTCCTACAGACAAGATGTGTTGAGACATTAGTGCAGGCCTGTTCTCGTTCTCTAATTTGGGATTGAAATTTCAGACAGAGCACAGAGGCATCCAGATAGATTTTTGAGTCTCATGCCAAGAAATTTGAGAGGAAACTGCTTTGCACAAACAAACTACCAAAGAGGGAGTAGTTTCAGACAGAGTAGAATGAAAACACCTGAAGATTATTCCTTGATTTAGACAGAACTACCTACAGAACACAGGAGCCCTTGTGGTACTGTGGTTAAAGTACTCAGTTTGTCAGAGGTTCAAACCCACCAACCACTCCATGAGAGTCCACTTCCATTTACATTTACAACCTTGAAAGCCCTACAACAAACCAAACAAACTCACTGCCATAGAGTAGGATCCGACTCATGGCAACCCCTCGTTGGGTTTCCAAGGTGGTATCACTATGGAAGTACATTGCCCAACCTTCCTTCTGAGTAGTGGCTTGTGGGTTTGAACCACCAGCCTACAGGACAGTTCTATTCTGTACTACAGGGTTGCTAGGAGTTATAATTGACTCGGCAGCAGTGGGTATGGTTTTTTGGCTTACCTACAAAGCACACTGTCTGACAAGAGGCACAAAGCTCTGTGAACTCACCTTTTTCCTTGCAAAGGATGTTCCTTTCCTCTCAGCTTCTGGGGTGACTTAGGTAACTATGATGGCTGACTATATGAGAGTTGGAGGGTGTGAGGCATATAGGTGCATGTGAATATCCTCCTAGGCTTAAAAGCCAGAATCAGACCTCAAGTCATTACTATTGTAAACTTCACTATTATGATCATTATTTTGCTTGCATTGGATCATTTACAACTAGACATAGTTATCTCTTTAAAAGTCTTCTTTCAGAAATAACCTGGTTTTGTAAATATACATATTGACAAGCAATAGTCCATGTGCATGAAGGCTATTACATTTGGATTATATTGTTTTTGAGTGAATGCTTAATGATACTATATATTTTATGACCAACCAAATGGTAGCTCATGAAAGCTGAGTGCTCTGTTGTGTTTACTTGGGAGCACAGAGTGGTAGAGACCACATAAAATGGGTGAGCAAGCTGTTTTTAACTGTGATTTTATTACCACAGTCATCAGCTCTTTTTCAAGTACATGTGTAAAACCTGGGTTGTATACTGTTGTTTATAATCTGTACAGTCAGAAGTATCTACTCTCTATGCACTAAAATCCAGCAGATAAGAGAAATTGCAGAAATTTCATGAGTTAGAGTTACTTGTATCAAAGATCTTCAGAGATTCAGCGTCCAGTAAATTATCAGTGGCTACAAAACCATTTTTGCTTATTCTGGGACACAGCAGGCTGCTGAAGTATTCTTAATTTGCCTGTCAAGAAACAATTAAGGAGATATATACCATCTTGGAATTTCCAACTGAGAATAGCAGAAGAAACTGCAGACAGACAGCCCAGGTGCAGCACCCTAAAGAGCAATACATGCCGCATTGCAATTAAGGAAACTATTACCTCACCGAGTGTAATTTGGAGCTGAGTTTTCAGTAAGTCAAAAGATATAAACATGTTTGCCCCAGTACACAGTTCAGTGTGAAGATGTCTAGATCTTGCAGTACAACCCTGTAATTTGAGCTATAGTGTTCTTAAAAACTGACATTTCACAAAAGTAATAGGGACATCTGACTGATTTCCCACTTTTTCACAGTAGAAAGACCGAAGAAAGATAATTCATGATCTGATGTTTTTACTGGCATCCTCAACTGACAATGATAGTAAAGATCAGACCCAAAGTGCATCCAATCCAAGTTCAAAGGTTCATGATTCACAGCGCCCTCCTAATATCACTATGAGGTACAATGAATATATTCAGCAGATTTTACTTGTATGTGATATTAATGATATTGTTCAATAATTTCCATATTCTGTGGGATCACCTTTCTTGGAACGGGTACAAATATGGATCTCTTCCAATCAGTTGGCCAGGTAGCTGTCTTCCAAATCTCTTGGCATAGCCAAGTGAGTGCCTCCAGTGTGGCATCCCTTTGTTGAAACATCTCAATGGGCATTCTGTCAATGTCTGGAGCCTAGTTCTTTGCCAGTTCCTTCAGTGCAGCTTTGACGTCTTCCTTCAATACCATTGGTTCTTGATTATATGCCATCTCCTGAAATGAATCGACATCGACCAATTCTTTTTAGTATAGTGATTCTGTGTATTCCTTTCATCTTCTTTGGATGTTTTTGCATCATTCAATATATTGCTCATAGAATCTTCCAGTATTGCAACTTGAGGCTTAAATGTCCTCTTCAGTTCTTTCAGCTTGAGAAATGCCAAGTGTACTATTTCCTTTTGGTATTCAAACTCCAAGTCTTTGCACATTTCATTATAATAATTGACTTTGTCTTCTAGAACTGCTCTTTAAAATCTTCTGTTCAGCTCTTTTACCTTGTCATTTCTTCCATTTACTTTAGCTACTCTCCATTCAAGGGCAAGTTTCATATTCTCTTCTGACATCCATTTTAGTTTTTTATTCCTTTCCTGTCTTTTTAATGACCTTTTGCTTTTTTCATGGATGATGTTCTTGATGTCATCCCATAATTCTTCTGGTTTTTGGTCATTGGTGTTCAATACATCATATTTATTTTTTACATGGTCTCTCAATTCAGGAGGGATATAATTAAGATCATACTTTGGCTCTCATGGACTTCATTTAATTGTCTTCAATTTCAACTTGAACTTGCATTTGAGCACTTGATGGTCTGTTCCACAGTCAGCTTCTGGCCTTGTTTTGGCTGAAGATATTGAGCTTCCCATTGCCTCTTGCCACAATTGTTGTCAATCTGATTCTGGTGTACTCCATCTGGTGAAGTCCACACATATAGCGAGCATTTGTGTTGTTGAAAAGGGTATTTGCAATGAATAAGTCATTGGTCTTACAAAACTCTTATCATGCAATCACCAGCGTTATTTCTATTCCCAAAACCATAATTTCCAACTACCAGTGATTCTTCTTTGTTTCCATCTTTTGCATTCCAATCACCAGTGATAATCAACACGTGTTGATTGCATGTTCAGTCAATTTCACAAGTTGGTAAAAATCTTCAGTTTCCTCATCTTTGGCTTTGGTGGTTGGTGCATAAATTTAAATAATAGTAGTATTACCTCATCTTCCTTGTATGATGGATATTATCTTATCAGTGATAGCATTGTACTTCAGGATAGATCTTGAAATATTCTTTGTGATCATGAATGCCACACCATTCCTCTTCAATTTATCATTCCTGGCATAGTAGATCATATGGTTGTCTGATTCAGAATGACCAAAACCAGTCCATTTCAGCTCACTAATGCCTAGGAATGGATATCCATTCCATTTCATTTTTGACAACTTCCAATTTTCCTAGATTCATGCTTTGTACATTCCATGTTCTGGTTATTAATGGGTACTTGCAGCTGTTTCTTCTCATTCTGAGTCCTCGCACATCAGCAAATGGAGGTCCCAAAAGCTTTATTCCATCCACTTCATTAAGGTCAGTTCTACTCTGAGAAGTCAGCTTTTCTCCAGTTGTATTTTGAGTGCCTTGTGACCTGAGTGGCTCATCTTCCAGCACTATATCAGACAGTGTTTCAGGGCTATTCATAAAGTTTCCAGTGATACATCAGACAGCATTTTACTACTATTTATAAGGTTTTCACTGGCCAATTCTTTGAGAAGTTTATGGCCTCTTCCTTCTTCCAAGTCTGTCTTAGCAACCACCACAGTATGACAAAAGGACAGACAAGTTTGTCTCCCTTAGTTGTTCCAAATCTCTCTGCTCACTTCCTGGTCTCCCTCAGGATGTACTTAGATGTTAATAATTAAAAAAAAAAAAAACTTAAATATAGAAAATTGGTTGACTCAAGATTTTAAGATGTTTACCTTAATGTCCCCATTAACTCTTTCTCCATATTCAGATCTTGCAATTTTTTTCACTGGACATTGAAGTTGTTAGTGCCAAAAATATACAAGTAACAGGACAGAACTAGAGCTTGTATTCAGACCCTTGACTATACTTTATACTGACCATGTGGCACTGTCATGTCTTAGCCTACTGCTACCATGCTTTTCTCTTTGGTATTCTACTCCTCTTTCTCTAAGAATATTATTTCTCAAGAGTCTAGTTTCTGAACCACACTGCCTGTCATATCAATGTTAACTTCTCTATTGTAAATGAAAAGTAATCCAACAAATTACTTCTCAAGTCTCATGTCACACTGTTCTCAACATGGACTGCACCATGCTTAACACAGTCTCTCAGTCTTCTAGTCATTACATGTGATCTTTGCTTTTCCTGAAATATCCTTTACCACTGTTGTCTTAACCATCTAGTCTCAAGTTAAACATTAATTCCTTCAAGCCTTACCCAAATTCTTTCATCCTTCTGCCATAACTCCCATAATACTCTTCACTTGACTTTGGTAAAACACTTAATGCACTCTCCTATGCTTGCCTCTTCACCTTGCCTATAATCTTTCCAGACTCATTTAAGTCAAGTATCATATATTATTTTGACCACTGACACTCCAGCACTTATCTCTATGCTGATACATAATAGGTGTTCAAAAACTGCTTGTTACATAAATTAATGAATAAATTACTTATTTTATTTATTATATCTATAAAAGATAGAAGAATAAATTGAGTAAAAGTGTACAAAACAAAGTAAAAGATACTGACTTTAAAAAGTTTATAATAGACATTAGGAAACGATATCAAGTGGGAAAGACCAGTTACTTTAATGGTTGCTCCTTATTCTTGGAATAATAAATATCACAAACAATCTGTCAAATACCTCTTAAGGCAACAACAAATTCTGAAGAACTATAGTTATTTATAACAGAATTCAAAGGAATTGCGTTTTGATAGTTTCTTTTAGAATTGCTTTTTTATAGGCTCAGAAGCAAGCAAAACTGGCCAAACACCTTAGCAGCCATACCTATCAGTGTCTTTATTAAATCTGTGCTGCACAAGCATGTCAAAGCTACTGCTATATGCAAAGTTTCACATCTCATTAACTTGGAGAATAGTCGTTGATAATTTTTCCAGTACTCTTAAAATTTCACTATTACAAATATCCATAAAAAATGTCACCTTGCCATGGAACACAGATTGTGAAGTATGTCATCTTGAAGCTAATCATAGTTCATACTGCTGTCTCTGATTCCTGGCTTCAGTCTTAACAGCTTGATAAAGCAATAGCTGTGAGCCTGCCATTGGTTTAGTACAGTACTAGGGCAATGTCACCGATTCTATCTGCACTAAAAAAGTCAGCTTTGAGTTATTTTACTTTCTGAACAAAACATCATGAGCATTTTCCACCAAAACTAAATTAATCATATTTTTAATCACTGCCTTGTTACAACATGCATGTCAGACTATTCCAGAAAAAAAAAAAACAGTAGGTTAGTCAGCCCAATAATAAAGCTCAACTGAACTAAAGTGCTGAATTTACTTCTTACTACATGGGCATTACAGACAGACATTTCTGGGTCCTTAGACATGACTCAGAGACTGAAAATGTATTTCAGGCACATTCAAAGACAGCTCACCAAGGATAATAGAGACTCCCTATTGAGGTATGGGCTCTAAACAAGCTGTAGGAATTGGGGAAAAGCCATTGCAAGGCCATTTTACCTGATGACAGTGTGATTGCACTGTGCTGGTTGTGAGCCAGGCAGAAGGAGACCTGCCATGTCCTACCAGACATGTGGCCCCTAGTGCTTTTCCCTGGACTTGAAAACAACCCATCAAGTTATTTCAGCACATTCAACATAAATATTTAAGTTTAAAGATAACTAAATATACCGAACTCAGAGAATGAAATTCCAAACCTCATCTAAGTGCTGCAGATAATTTTACATTTCTTACTCAATATGTCTTCAACTTGTGAAGATTGCCATTTGATTTTCTATCTTCTCAGAACTTTGAGTCAAGGCAATATATCTTCCACAAAGACAAGAGTAACTTAATGTAAGTTCCAGGTCTCCACTGTGCTATTGGTCCCTGAGTGGCACAAATGGTTTGTAAGGTTGATGGTTCAAACTTACCAAGTAAAACCTTGGAAGAAAGGCTTGGCACTCTGTTTCCATTATGATTTTAGTCAAGAAAACTTTATGGAACAGTTCTATTCCATAACACATAGGATCACCATGGGTCATGATTGATGTAACAGCAACGGGTTTGCTGTGCTATCCATGATAAAATGGTAAGAAAGAAGAAAAAGAGAAGATTCTGAATATTTGTTAGATTAACATAATCTGTAAATTTAAAATGAATACACAAAGATTCTTACTTCCTTGAGGAAAATTATTACACAGCTTATTTGGCAACACCATTGAATGATAGGCTGTTATGAATGACAAAATATCTTTTGTTTTGTAGAAACTAAATTTCTCATTTAGGGCATAAAAAATCAATTTGTATCAACAAACTATGTTAGGAAAGAAAACAATAATTATTGCAATTTTGGATTCGACTTGAATGGTCATTGTTAAATCAAGTGTTATCTATTACACCATGGGAATTTTGTTTGTCACTATCCTGATGCCTGTTCACCAGGTTGCTGTGGGAAAAAAATGTGTCTTTTTCATTCTTTGGTTTGTTCTACCCCACTGGAAGCAAAGAAAGAAACTATCTTGGTTCTCTAGTGCTGCTATAACAGACACACCAAAAGTTAGTGTGTTTAACAAACAGGAATTTATTCTATTACAGTTTAAGAGGCTAGAAGTCCAAGTTCAGAGTGCCAGCTCGAGGGCCTGGGTGAAGGTCCCTCAACCTTGGGCTTCAGCTCTCCTCCTGTCCCAAGCCCTCTAGAGCTGGAGGCTTTTTCTGAGTTATGCAGCTGCTGGCTGTTGAGGCTGATGAACCCAAGACCAACAAGTAAAGTGGCACAGTCCCATGATCAGCAGGCAACATGGCAGGCCACTAGCTGAAGTCCAGGAAATGGAGATGAAGACTCAGCCAAATGCAGGTTCCAAATGTGTCAAAAGCTGGAGACCATTCTCAAAGCTTCTCCTTATATACTGGAAGCAGGCAACACCCTAAAGGCAGCTACTCAGCTCCTCACAACAGATTCCACCATGAAGTTGATTACCAGTCTTATCATGAGGAATAACTACATCCAGCTGTCCAGCCACTCAAAACCATGGCCCAGCCAAGTTGACACACAACATCAACTACCTCAGTAAGCTTGGTTAAATAGAAATCTCTCTATAAAGCAATACCTTATCAACAGCCGTTAGTGTAATGCATTCTCCCAACACACAAGAATATCAGATCTTTAGATCTTTTACTTAGAATCAAACAACAACAATCTAAAATTAAACAGAATATCAGACAATAAAAAACAGAAAAAAATTTCCATATTAATATGACCTGGTACACAGAATGCTTTTTTCCTTTGACGTAATTATAATGTGGCATCAAAATAAAATATGTATCTCATTACTTTCTAACTTCTCAACTTGAAATTAAGCATATTCCTTCTAGTAACATACCAATTAATTGCTTATAATTTGACATATTTGTTTAAAATTAAACTATCAGCTCATTAAGTAACAATAATCTAAACTAACAGCTGTAGAGCACTTACTACATGCCAGCTATTATTCTAAAATTTTACATACATTAACTCAACATACTGAAATAAATCTCTAAGTAAGGTGCCTCTAAAATCTTTCCTTTATAAGATGAAGAAACAAAAGTATGGTAGATTAGATAACTTTCCCAACTCACACATATGTGGCAGAGTAAAGATCTAATCCAGCCAGTCTGACTTCACCACACTCACTTAACCACTATACAAAAATGCCCACAAAGAGAAAAACATAATTTTGGGGAAGAAGAAACTAACTTCTTTACCCTAATTATCATATAATAATTTCACTATATTCTAATAGATAGTGTGGTGTAGTGAGCTACATGGCATGGCTTTTCTAGCCATAGTCTTTGTGACTCCCACTGGATTACTGGGTGGGACCATGTAAATATGTGTCAACTTGGCTGGGCAGCTGGCAATAGCTTTTTCCTATGATGAGACTGGCATTTAAATTTGTGGTGGAATTTGCCATGAGCAACTGAATAGCTGCTTTTAAACCCCTGATTGTTAGAGTCATTCACTTGGGGTATTTCTATTGGAGAAGCATGAAGAAATCTGGGAAAGTTTGCTCTCTCTCAGGTGTATAGAACTCTGATGTTGTGATTGTGAGTTTTGCCACTCTGTCAGGCTTAAAATGAGCCCTCCAAGAGGCAGAGGAAGGCTTGTTTTAAGCCTGGCAGAGTGGCAAAAAACTCACAATCACAACATCAGAGTTCTATACACCTGAGAGAGAGCAAACTTTCCAAGAATATCTCAGAAGGAAGGTTGGACAATCTACTTCCATAGAGATACCATCTCAGAAATCCAAAGAGGGGTCACTATGAGTCGGATCCAACTCAATGGCAGTGAGAGGCAGAGGGGGAATCTCATTGCCATTTGAGAGTGACCCCCAACAGTGGAACCAAGGGGCATGGGACAGAGCAGCAGGCTTACCTGGCCTACAGAGGCAGAGGCCAGGCCAAGCAAGGCCAAGAGTACAAGGGCCAGAGAGGTGTCTCTAAGGGCACAGCAGAGGGGAGACTGTCCTGATCAAGGAGCTGTATCTTGAATGTGTTCCTGAACTTGAATTATAGCTTGTTGTTTCCTTAATAAACCCCATAATCTGTGAGTTCTGTGTGGTCACTACAGCAAATTATAGAACCCTGCAAAGAGGTGGTGGGTGCCATGGGAGGGACGGCTGGTGTCAAGGTTGGTAAGAGGGCTGGAGGGTGGTGGCATGACTGGCCTCATAGGAAAAGGCCTTGGGCTGCTGATGGTGACTTTGTCTTCCTGACTCAGATGACCCCAAGTACAACAGAGCAAAACACTGCCCAGTCCTGGGCCATCCTCACTATCCCTGCCATGCTTGAGCCCACTGTTGCAGCAACTGTATCAGCCCATCTCATCAAGGGTCTTCTCCTTTTTCTCTGACCCTCTACTTTACCAAGTGTGATATCCTTCTCCAGGGACTAGTCCCTTCTGACTGCCCACTAAGGGTTCCTAACTAACCTTTCAATATAGATAGACCTTAAAAGACCATAATATTCAAGGCAGACATTCTTTACTACTTAAATTAAACTATTGTTTGGTTTTAAGCAGACATCAGGGGATATTTTCCATTTAAAGTTTAAAGATTACCCTAGGACCATAGTTTCAGGGGCTCATCCAGCTTCCACTGGTCCAGAAATTCTGGATTCCATGAGAATTTAAAATTTTGTTCTGCACTTCAATTAAGAGTAGGGTTGCCCAGTCAATTAATGGAATTTCTGTCAACAAGGTGTACACCTATAAAAAGTTGAAATGGCAAAAAATGTGGATAAATATATTTATAACAATGGCAAGGGGAAAAAAAAGTAGTTACTGAGGCTGCTTATGTACAATCAAATACCTCATGGGATTAGGTTTCTTGGTTTGGAGGTTTAGGGTCATGATTTCATGGAATATCCCAGTTAATTGGTCTAATAATATTTTTAAGTGTTCTGTTCCACCTCTTAGTACATTGTGTAGTGCTTGGGGTCTTGAAAGCTTGTAAGCAGCCATCTAATGCACAGCAGTTGGTCTCTATTCATCTGGAACAACAAAGAAAGGAGAGTCAGGAATGGAAAGAAGAAATGGAATGTATGGCTAATGACCTCCATGAACAACTGCTTCCTTTGCCATGAGACCATGATGCCCCAGCTACCATTACTGAATATTTTGATTAAAGATTTTATAGAAGAACCCTGATCAAAAGAGAAAATATTTTAAAATGGATTCAAATGTTTAAATTTAATGAAGTAAAACAGTTATTAGAAAGGAAACAATTTGGAAATAAACTTCTCAACATACTCTTTTTTCACATTTTAGTGTTTAGTATTCAGCAAAGTAGTATGTCTCTAGCTCAAGCAATAATAAACAAAATTCTCAGAGCTGCTGTGCTCTTCCCCAGTACTCAGTCCTCTCCTAGGCAACCACTTTCAAATCATTGTTTTGTTTTTATGTTGTTTATTTCTATATTTGTAAATAATATGCTTTCAATGTTATTTGATTATTTATTCTGTTGTAGACATTATGTATTTACTTTCTACTATGGGAAATACATCTTCATAGTTTGTGGGCTTTCAATATTGCCATGAGAAATTCAATATCATTCTGATTCCTGGCCCTTTATACTTAACCTTTCTCTCTAAGCTAAAATAACATCATCCTTCAGATCAACTACCCATGCCTTCCCTGAACCAACCAACCCAAGCTAAAACAGAGTATACAAATTACAGCTGTGTCCTTCAGACCAAATGCCTGTACAGCACTTCTCTGAATTAGCTACCCAGAGCTAAGCAAGAGTTCACAAGTTAAAAGGATTCAGTTCTTCGGATTGCCAAATAGGCAGGCTGACTCTCATTGCCCCCACTGGGTTCAGAATGTCTCACAGAATTCACAGAAACTCTCTATGTGTGCAGTTACTCATTTATTATAACCAAATAGGATACAAATGAAGAAGTTCTGAGGTCTTGATGGTGTTTGAGCACAAGGCCCTCATTGTCTCTAGGGATTCAAGATACTTCCAAGAGGAGATGCTTTCAACAATTCAGGAAGCCCCCAAATTTCCATGTTCATACACTTTTATTGGCTTTATCTCATAGTCATGATAGAATCAATAATTGAGCAAGCATGATTGATTGCATCATTCCTTCCTCTTTCCTGAGGCTAAGTGACCAGGTGTGGTCTTTTGGATTTGGCCAGCCCCTAACTCATTTGCACACATTCTTCAGTGCTTTCAAGAGGTTTTACATAATAAAGACATGTTTATTACCCAGGAAAACCCCAAGATTTATCTTTCAGGAATCAAGAATGAAAAGCCAACTTCTGTTTGGTAAGGTGATTCACACCACACACCCTCAATGTGCCATTTCAAACTGGAAAAATAAGTTCTTCCATTCTGGGAAATTTTCTTATATTATTTCTTTGATAATTACCTCCCTTCTTTTTCTCCATATTTCCATTTTAGAACTCTCCTTATTTACTATCCAGTCTCATAGGCTGATTTTCTAATATTCTTATCTTTTCTTTCCTATTTTTATATTGTACACATAGGAGACTATGAAACTTGCTCTTGAACATAGAATATCTAAAGCAAATGGAAGAAATGCTGAAATAAAAGAACTGAACAGAAGATTTCAAAGGGCAGCCCCAGAAGACAAAGTAAAGTATTACAATGAAATGTGCAAAGACCTGGAGTTAGAAAACCAAAAAGGAAGAACACATTTGGCATTTCTTAAGCTGAAAGAACTTAAGAAAACATTCCAGGCTTGAGTAGTAATAGTGAAGAATTCTATGGAGAAAATATTGAATGATGCAGGAAGCATCAAGAGAAAATGGAAGAAATATACAGAGTCACATTATCAAAAGGAACTAGTCAATATCCAACTATTTCAGGAGGCCAAGGGGTAGCATATGATTGAGAACCAATGGTATTGAAGGAATGGTATTGACTTAAGGAATTAGTGAAAAACAAGGCTCCAAGAATTGATAGAATAGCCACTGAGATGTTTCAACAAATAGATGCAGTGCTGCACGTGCTTACTTGTTTATGGCAAGAATTTAGAACAAAACTACCTGGCCAACTGACTGGAAGAGATCAATAATTGTGCTCATTTCCAAGAAAGTCATTCAGCAAAATGTGGAAATTATCAAACAATATCATTAATATCACACCTAAGTAAAATCTGGGAGCTCTGGTAGCATAGTGCCTAAGGCATTTGACTGCTAACCAGAAGTCTGGTGGTTCAAACCCACCAGCCACTTCTCGGAAGGAAGATGGGGCCATCTACTTCCATAGTGATACTACCTCAAAAACCCAAGGAGATGTTGTTATGAGTCGGGTCCAACTCGACAGCACATAAAAACAACAACAACAAGTAAAATCTGGCTGAAGATAATTCAAAATCAGTTGCAACAGTACATTGACAGGGGACGTCCAGAGATGCAAGCTGTATTCAGAAGAGGACATGGAACCAGAGATATCATTGCTGGTATCAGATGGATCTTGTTGTTGTTGTTATTATGTGCCGTTGAGTCAGACCTGACCCATAGTGACCCCTCCTTGGGTTTCCAGGGCAGTATCACTACGGAAGTAGATTGCCCCATCTTCCTTCCAGGGAGTGGCTGGTGGGTTTGAACCGCCAGCCTTCTGGTTAGCAGTCAAGTGCCTTAGCCACTACACTATCAGATGGATCTTAGCTGAAAGTAAATACCAAAAACACAATTCGTGGGTAATAAAAATGTCTTTATTATGTAAAACCTCCTGAAAGTACTGGAGAATGTGTGCAAATGAGTAATTTGGCCAAATCCCAAAGACAACACCTGGTCACTTAGGCTCAGGAAAGAGGAAGGAATGATGCAATCAATCATGCTTGCTCAATTATTGATTCTATCATGAGATAAAGCCAAAATCCAAATTTGGCAATACAATCTACCTGTGTTTCATTGATTATACAAAGACATTCAACTGTGAGGATCATAAAAAATCATGGATAACATTGTGATAAATGGAAATTCCAGAACACTTAAGTGTGTTCATGAGGAACCTGTACATAGACCAAGAGACTGTCATGTGACCAGAAAAAGGGGATACTGGATGGTTTAAAATCAAGAAAATTGTACATCATGGTTGTATATTTTCACCATACTCATTCAATCTGTACACTGAGCTAATACTCTGAGAAAGTGGACCATATAAAGAAGAATGCAGTGTGAAGACTGAAAGAAG
>NW_006922030.1:810734-860700 GCF_000298275.1 Orycteropus afer afer | reverse complement strand
TTCCGAGGCAGTATCACTACGGAAGTAGGATTGCCCAACCTTCCTTCCGAGGAGTGGCTGGTGGGTTTGAACCGCCAGCCTTCTGGTTAGCAGGCAAGTGTCTTAGCCACTATGCTACCAGAGCTCCTAGAAGAATCATTAATAACCTGAAATACACAAAAGACACAACCTTGCTTGCAGAAAGCAAAGAGGACTTGAAGCATTTTCTGATGAAGATCAAGAACTACAGCCTTCAGTATCAATTATACCTCAACCTAAAGAAAATAAAAATCCTCACAACTGGAACAATAAGCAACATTATGGAGAAAAGATTGAAGTTGTCAGAAATTTCATTTTTCTTGGAACCTCAGTCAACATCCATGGAATTAGAAGTCAGGAAATCAGACATTATATTGCACTGGGAAAATCTGCTGCAAAAGAACTTTTTAAAGTGTTAAGAAGCAAAGATGTCACTTTGAAGACTAAGGTGCTCCTGATCCAAGCCATAGTATTTTCAATTGTTTCATAAGCATGGGAAAGCTGGACAATGAATAAAGAAGACTGAAGAGGAGTTTACGCCTTTAAACTGTGGTGTTGGTGAAGAATACTGGAAGAATCATGGACTGCCAGAAGAATGAACAAATCTATCTTGGAGGAAGTGCAGCCAGGATACTCCTTGGAAGTGAAAATGACCAGACTTCATCTCACCTTCTTTGGTCGTGTCAGAAGGAACCATTCCCCAAAGAAGAGTATCATGTTTGTTAAAGCAGAGGGTCAACAAAGAAGGGGAAGACCCTCAATGTGATGGATTGACACAGTGCTTGCTATGATGGCTTAAGTATAGCAAGGATTCTTAGGATGGCACAGGACCTGGCAGTGTTTTGTTCTGTTGTAAATAGGATAGCTACAAGTCAGAGCCAACAACTGAAACAACAACATATAGGAGATTGCCTCAATTTTAGTTTCCAAACTTCCTGTTTATTGTTTGGTACTCATTCATGAATGCAGTATGTTTTACTTGCATAATCTTTTTTTTCTTTAAAGCCCATTTTTCTGGTTGTTTGTTTTGATTCCTGTCTTTCCTAGTATCACTGACTATCTGTTCACAATTAATAGTGAAATGCTAAAAGCCATCTTGATGTTCTTTGGCTTTCACCATAGAACTATTGGGCTGAATTCCCATTAATGGGAAGGGGTTCCCAAATACCAGTACCACCAAGCCTTTTTTCTGAGCCCAATCTAATTCACAAAAAATTACCCAGTATCCTACCTGGAAGGTGGGTGGGGTGGGGAGATCAGGGACAGGGAGAAAACAATTGGCAGACACCTCTGTGTGTTGTTTCTATAATTCCTTTTTTTTTCTTTTTTGACAGTCCTTTCCTTACCCTTGTGCTCAGTTGTGCCTAGAGTCTTTTCATTCTGGACCCTGTCTTACTCATATCTTTCAGACAAATAAATCTCTCTCCTGCCAAGAAAATGTGTGTATGTGGGAAGAAGGGCCAAGTTAGAACTTTTTGAGGGTAATGATTCCTGACTGTGCCAGATAAGAGAAAGAATCTAAGCGTTTAAATATTCCTTATAAAGACTTTCAAACAATCTTTTTATTTTTATTCCCACCCATCCAACCCATACTTTCAGAGTAACCTGGTATCTTAAATTCTAGGACTTTCTCTGGGATTCTGATACATAAATCATTCTGCTCCTTATTGGATTACCCACTTCAAGCAGTTAGGATCAGATTACTTCCTATGTCACTTGCCCCATGTCTTTCTCTTATTTGTGTGTGTGTGCGTGTGTGTATGAAATGTAGTGCACACACAAATATATATATATAATTACTTTAAAAATGAACATCTGGAAACCCAACACTCAACTTAATAAACAAAGAATTACAAATGCTTTTTATGTTCCCCATAGAATGCCTCTCCTCATTTACATCATCCTCTTCTCTTCTGAAAATATCATCCTCATATTTGTATTAATATGACCCTGCTTTAATTTACAGTTTTACTGTATACACTACATATGTGTGCAGTTGTAAATAATAAATTCAGTTTAATTTAGCTTGATTGTTAACACTACATAAATGAAATTACCCTTTGTGTGTTCTTATCTATAGTGCTTCTTTCCATTGAGCATTAATATTTTCCAAAAAGCTATTCTTATTTTTTTACTGCTATATATTTTTTTCTTGCATAAATATCCCACAATTTTATTTATCCTTTCTATAATTTGTGCACAATTAAGTGCATTGGGATTTTTGTTTGTTTATTTGTTTGCCTCTATGAACATTCTTGCACCTGACCCAAGTCTTGGTATTTTCAATAGCCTCATATGCATGTGAAAGTTAGGCAATGAATAAGGAAGACCACAGAAGAATTCGTACATTTGAATTGCAGTGTTGGTGAAGAATATTGAAAATTCTATGGACTGCCAGAATGAAAAAGTCAGTCCTGAAAGAAGGACAGCCAGAATGCTCCCTAGAAGCAAAAATGGCCAACCTTCATCTTTTGCACTTTGGTCATATTGTCAGAAAGGACCATTCTCTGGAAAAGGAAGAGGAAGTCTGGACAGCCACATAGCAACAAATGTCTGTATAATCTGAGGTAAAATATATTCTTTTTCACTTGGATACTTGATAAACCAAAATAATATAGGTCTTCTCAGGATGTTTTATTAATATAATCTTCCATAAATCTGAATATCAATCCAGTCCAAGAAAGTAGGGGCAATGGCAAAACTGGCAATTAATTTAGAGTACCACCTTATCATTTGTTCTTTAGATATCAGGAGCTAATTTTATAGAATAATTTAAAAATGATTATGCATCTATAAAGTATTAAATTTTCTAAATTAAAAGGTAAAATTTAACCAGAATATACTTTTATCCATCCTTCAAAACAATGTTTATCAAATCTTTCACCCAGTTGTAAAATATATGTCACTGGAAAAGTCTTTGTTACATAGTTGCCCTCAATTATAGATGTCTTTCCATATCATTTAAGTCACCTCTCTGTTTCAGTTTATAAATTTACTCCAAAAAGAATTTCCTTTAAAGAGATTGTTTCATGTATAAAGTTTGCAAACACTGTTTAATGATGTATCCAAGATTGGATAATAACAGAATACATCTTTGAAAAATAACTAAAACAATGATTAGCCCCTTCTTGGAGTTACTAAAGTAATAGATAGTTTAGAAAATGAACAAGACAGGAGAAAAAAATCTAAAAGATATATCAGAATAGCAAATATTGATTATTACATGAGAGAATCTACCATTTGCCTGTCAGTGTGTCATACTGTGGTGGCTTGCATGTTACTGTGATGCTCTAAGCAATGTTACCAGTATTTCAAATACAAGCAGGGTCTCTCATGTTGGACAGGTTTCCATAGAACTTCAAGACTAACACAGACTAGGAAGAATGACCTGGCAACCTATTTCTTAAAAAAAATTGGCTAGTGAAAATCTTATGAATATCTATATACATATGATACGTACATAGTTGATATAACATAGTGACCGGATTTTACAAGACCAATGACTTACTCATGGCAAATATATTTTTTAAACGAGAATACATACAGACCTGGAAGACACAAGAATCAAATAGAGTACAAATCAAATGTGGGGAGAGAGACAATGGAGAAGCTGACTATCATCAGTCAGGACAAGGCCAGAGCTGACAGCAGAACAGGCCATCAATTGCTCCCATTCAACATCAAGTTGAACCTGAAGAAAATTAAAACAAGTCACAAGAGCCAAAAATATGACCTTGAGTACATCCCACCTGAATTTAGAGATCATCTCAAGAATAGATAAGATGCACTGAATACTAATGATTGAAGATTAGACATGTTGTGGGATGACATCAAGGACATCATACATGAAGAAAGTAGAGTTGTTAAAGGAAGGAAAGAAAAGACTAAAATTGGATGTCAGAAGAGTCTCTGAAACTGCTTTTGATAGAGTATCTAAGGTGAATAGAAGAAATAATGACATAAAAGAGCCGAACAGAAGTTTTCAAAGGGTGGCTTGAAAAGATAAGATCAAGTATTGTAATGAATGTGACAAAATCTGGAGTAGAAAACCAAAAGGGAAAAAGACACTCAGCATTTCTAAAGCTAAAGGAGTGAAGAAAAAATTGAAACCTTGGGTTGCAATACTGAAGAATACTAAAGGCAAAATATTGAACAATGCAGGAAGCACCAAAAGAAGATGGAAGGAATACACAGAGTCATTTACCAAAAAAAAAAAAAAAGGGGTCAACATTCAATCATTTCAAGGGGTAGCATATGACAAAGACCAGTGGTATTGAAGGAAGTTCAAAGCTGCACTGAAGGCATTTACAAAAACAAGGCTCCAGAAAATGATGGAATAACAATTAAGATACTTTAACAAAAAAGGATGCAACACTGGAAGCACTCACTCATCTATGCCAAGAAATTTGGAAGATAGTTACTTGGCCAATTGACTAGAAGAGATCCATATTTGTACCTACCTAACAGAATGTGGAAATTATTGAACAATATCATTAAAATCACACAAAAGCAAAATTTTGCTGAAGATAATTCAAAAACAGTTGCAGCAGTATATAGACATGGAACTGCCAGGAATTCCAGCCAGATTCAGAAGAGGACCTGGAATGAGGGCTATCGCGGGTGATGGCTGATGGATCTTGGCTGAAAGCAAATAATCCAAGAAGCTGGACTATGTAAAGAAGAAAGCACCATCAGGAGTGGAGGAAGACTCATTCACAACCTGAGATATGTTGATGACACAACCGGCATGCTGAAAGTGAAGACGACTTGAAGCACTTACTAATGAAGAACAAAGCTACAGCCTTGAGTATGGATTACACCTCAGTATAAAGAAAACAACATCCTCACAATTGACCAATAAGCAACATCATGATAAATGGAGAAAAGATTGAAGTTGTCAAGCATTTCATTTTACTTGGATCCACAACCAACACCCATGAAAGCAGCAGTCAAAAAATTAGACTACATATTGCACTGGGCAAATCTGCTGCAAAATACCTTTTTAAAGTGTTGAAGAACAAAGATGTCACTTTGAAGACTAAAGTGTGCTTGACGCAAGTGATAGTATTGTGAATTACCTCATATGCAAGTGAAAGCTGGATAATTAACAAAGAAGACTGAAGAGGAACTGATGAGTTGAAATTGTGGTGTTGGCGAAGAATATTGAGAGTGCCATGGATTAATCTGTATTAAAGGTACTCCTTGGAAGTAAAGATGAGGAGACTTCATGTACTTTGGACATGTGATCAGGAGAGTCCATGACCTGGAGAAGGACATCATGGTTGGTAAAAAAAAAAGGATCAAAGAAAAAAAGGAAGACCTTCAATAAGATTGTCCCAGAGACTGCAACAGTGAGGTCAACCATAGTGACAATTGTGAAGATGGCACAGGCCTAGGCAGTGTTTTGTTCTGTTGTGTATAGGGTCACTGATTCCACAGCACCTAACTAACAACACATAAGGCACTAAAGCTCCTGTAAGGTTAGGTTCAGACCAGAATCTTATATATGTATTTCATTCGTCATATGTTCAGATTAGCATCAAAATTAAGGTCTGTTCAAAGTAAGCAATGTAGATAGGAGCAGAGATTTAGCAGCTAATATTGCCCAGTCAATCCCTATATTAAGAGCTAAGTAAATGCCATTCCAAGGCAAGGTGATCCCACAGAATGTGAAAATTATCAAACAATATCATTAACAAAACATGCAAGTAAAATCTTACTGAGATAATTAAAAAATCATTGCAGAAGTAAATTGACAAGAGAGCTTCCAGAAATGCAAACTGGATTCAGAAGAAGATGTGGAACAAGGGATATCATTGCTGATGTTAGATGGATCTTAGCTGAAAGCAAAGAATACCAGAAAGATGTTTATTTATCTTTTATTGACTATGCAAAAGCATTTGATTGTGTAGATCATACAAATTATGGATAACATTGAAAAGAATGGGAATTCCAGAACACTAAATTGTACTCATGAGGAACCTGTACATAGATCAAGAGACTGTTGTTCAAACAGAACAAGGGGATACCAAAACCAAAACCAAACAGACTGCCATCAAGTTGGATCTGACTCATAACGATCTCTCCTTGGGTTTTCAAGGCGGTATCACTATGCAAGTAGATTGTCCTACCTCTCTTCTGAGGAGTGGCTGGTGGGTTTGAACTGCTAGGCTTCTGGTTAGCAGTCAAATGCCTTAGGCACTACTCCACCAGAGCTCCTAAGGGGACACTGCATGGTACAAAATCAAGAAGGGAGTGCATCAAGGTTGTATCCTTTCACCATACTTATTCAATTTGTGGGAGC
Organism: Orycteropus afer afer; assembly: GCF_000298275.1. Classification (NCBI taxonomy): domain Eukaryota; kingdom Metazoa; phylum Chordata; class Mammalia; order Tubulidentata; family Orycteropodidae; genus Orycteropus; species Orycteropus afer. Next base: position 854,378 of record NW_006922030.1, on the reverse strand, counting down.
TCTGGTAGCATAGTGCCTAAGCCACTTGACTGATAACCAGAAGGTTAGTGGTTCAATTCCACCAACCACTCCTCAGAAGGAAGACTGGGCAATCTACTTCCGTAGTGATACTGCCTCAGGAACCCAAGGAGGGGTCGCTATGAGTCGGATCCCACTCGATGGCACATAATGACAACAACAAATTCAATTTGTATGTTGAGCAAATAATCTGAGAAGCTGGATTATATTAAGAAGAATATGACACCAAGGTTGGACAAAGACTCATTAACAACCTGTGATACACAGATGACACAACTTTGCTTGCTGAATGTGAGGATGACTTGAAGCTCTTACAGATGAAGACTCAAGACTACAGTCTGAAATATGGATTATACTTCAATATAAAGAAAACAAAAATCCTCACAATTGGTCCAATATATACTTTCATGGTGGATGGATAAAAGATTAAGTTGTCAAGGATTTAATATTATTTGCTTCTACAATCAACATTAACGGAAGCAGCAGTCAAGACATCAGATGACGTATTGCATTGGGCAAATCTGCTGCAAAAGACCTCTTTCAAGTGCTAAAGAGCAAAGATGTCTCCGTGAAGACTAAGGTGTGCCTAACCCAAGCCATGGTATTTTCAATCAGTTCTTATGCGTGTGAGAGATGGACAATGAATAAGGAAGACTGAAGAAGAGTTGATGCTTTTGAGTTGTGGTGTTGGAGAAGAATGCTAAGAGTACCATGGTCTGCCAAAAAGGATGAACAAATATGTCCTGGAAGAAGTGCAGCTGGAATGTTCCTTGGAAGCAAGAATGGCCAGACTTCGTCTCACTTACTTTGGTCATGTTGTCAGAAGGGAGAAGGATATCCTCCTGGAGAAGGATATCATGCTTGCTAAAGTGGAGGGTCAATGAGGAAGGGGAAGGCCATCAATGAGATGGACAGATACAGTGGTTGCAAGGATGGGCTCAGGTATAGCAAGAATCATGAGGCTGGCACAAGACCAGGCAGTGTTTCATTCTGCTGTACATAGGGTCGCTATGAGTCAGAGATGACTCAACGGCACCTAACAACAACAAAAACAACATTGAATGTCTTTTGAAAATGTGAAGGAAAAGATATTGTAGGAAACCGAGATTGCACTGCTTCCCCCTAGCTTCAGTGTTACTATGATTATCCAAGCCACCATCACATTTTTTCTGGATTCTTGAAGTATCTAACAAATCTCCTTGATTTGTCCTTGCCCTCTGCATTACATTCTTTGCAGAAAAAACAAGATCCTCATAAAAGTGAGTCAGATCGTGTTATTCCTCTGATCAAAACTCTCATGTCCTTCCATCTCAGAGTAAAAGCCAAAATCTTCTCTTGACCTACAAATGCCTATACAGTTCAGCTTCTCTTCCCTTACTTCCTACTACTCTCCCCTTGTTCAATCATCCAGCTACACTGTCCTTGTTGTTATTTCATGACTATAACAAACAAGTTCTGTTTTAGCATATATATTATGATGTTTAAGGAGCTGTGGTGGTACAGTCGTTGAGGAATTTGGCTGCTAACCAAAAGGTGGGTGGTTGGAACCCTCCAGCTGCTCTGGGGAAGAAATATGAGGCAGTCTGCTTCCATAAAAATTTATAGCCTTGGAAACCCAATGGGAGTCACTATGAATCAGAATAAACTTTATGGTAGTGCAGTGTAGTAAATTACTTTGTGTGGCTTTTCTACCCATAAGTCTTTGTAAACTCCAAGGTGGGATTTGCTATGAGCAACTGAGGAGCTCCTGATTGCTGAAAGTGTCCACCTGGAGTATTTCTGTTGGGAGTGGCACAAAACAATGTTCTGGGAGGTGCCTACTCTCTCTCTGGTGCTTAGAGTTCTGATGCTATAATTGGCTAGTTTGACCACCCTGCAGGCTCTAAAGGAGATCTCCTGGAGGCAGAACTCTCTCTGACTGCTGGTTGAGGAAGATGTGCTGCTGAAAGAGACATGGGCTCCTGAGACACGCGTTGCTGGGAAAGAGATGCAAGAGACACGTATTGCTGAGTGAGACACCGAGGGACCAGCACCGCTGGGAAAGAGACTGTGAGAGACTCTTGGCTGAGGGACGGTGGGCTGGGAGAGAGACTGAGCATTCTTCCTGAACTTGAGTTGTAGCCTGGTGCTTCCCTAATAAACCCTGTAATCTGTGAGTTCTGTGTGGCCACTGCAGTGAATTATCGAACCCAGGAGAGAGGTGGTGGGTGCTTTGGGAGGAACGGTTGGTGAAAGGGCTGGAGGGAGGCAGCATGTCTGGCCTTGCAGTAATAGGCCTTGGGTTACTGCTGGTAATGCTGTCTTCCTCCTATGAGATGAGAGGAGGTCAGAACATGTGACCTCGCCGTTTTTGCAGGTAGAGTTTGGTTTTCTAGTTTATTATGATGTTTTTGTTCACAGTTAATTCCAAGAAGATAATGTCAACACATGAGAAAGTATATCTACAGATAACCAATGATTTATGAAAACATATGCTTTATTTTAAAATAATATAAATAATGATTTAAAAAAAAAATTTACCTAATGAGATCAATCAAAACTGAAATAAATGACAAGGGACCATATATAAATATGTGAAAAATCTTTAAATATGCATGCAAATTCTCCTTTTTTAAGAGATTTATTGTTATAATTGAAGAAAATCTGTAATACCATTATAATTAATTTGGGAAACCATACCTAAACCCATGCACACCCCTAAAGCAACTTATAGAATGTGTGGTAGTGGTTGTTGTTAGGCGCCAGGGAGTCAACTCCAACTCATAGCAATCCTATGTACAACAGAATGAAACACTGCCTGGTCACGCGCCAGCCTCACAATCCTTGCTACACCCAAGCCCATCACTCCAGCCGCTGTGTCAATCCATCTAGTTGAGGGTCTTCAGCTTTTTGGCTGACCCTCCGCTTTACCAAGCATGATATCCTTCTCCGGGGAATTGTCCCTCCTTACAACATGATCAAAGTAGGTGGGACTAAGTCTGACCATTCTTGATTCTGAGGAGCATTCTGGCTGCATTTCTTCCAAGATAGATTTGTTCATTCTTCTGGCAGTCCACCATACTTTCAGCATTCTTTTCCAAAACCACAACTCAAAAGAATTAACTCTTCTTCGATCTTCCTTGTTCACTGTACCGTTTTCACATGCATATGAAGCTATTGAAAATACCGTGGTTTGGGTTAGGCGCACCTTAGTCTTCAAAAGAGGTGTCTTTGCTCTTCATCACCTGAAAGAGGTCTTTTGCAGCAGATTTGCTCAATGCAATACGACATCTGATTTCTTCACTGCTGCTTCCATTGATGTTGACTGTGTATCCAAGTAATATGAAATCTTTGACAACTTCAATCTTTTCTCCATTTTTCATGATGCTGCTTATTGGTCCAGTTGTGAGGATTTTTGTTTTCTTTATGTTGAGGTGTGAGTCATACTGCAAACTGTATTCTTTAATCTTCATCAGTAAGTGCTTCAAGTCATAAATAATGTAAAATAAGACAACTAAGGAAAAAGAAAATCCACTTAAAGGAATTAAAAGAACATATATTTTCAAACACTCTGAATAATTATCAGATGCATGGAAAATAATTTTCTGATAAAGGTAAAACTGGAGAAACAGTATTTAGTTTAATTTTCAGGTATTTGCATTGTCTCACTCTAAATGATACTATTATCAATCATCATTTAACTTTCTTCTGTCTAATTTTCCATTAGTCTAAAAACAGTACCCTGTCTTACTTTTTTGTCTTAAGGTCAGAAAGGACTATGATCTCTCTGGCTTCAGGGCAGCTGCATTTTAGCATACTAATGAAAATTTACTGCCTCAGCAGGCTTTTCGGCTTCAGCTTGTTGGAAACCCAAGCAGCATCAAAGGCAATTCTATTTATTTGCCCTAACTAAAAATAGATATTTGCTTTTGGCTCTAAATTTTACTCAGTTTTTGCCAGGGATATTAGCACTCTTGCTTTATAGGTCCCTACTGTATGGTTTGAATGATCAATATGGAACTTAACTTGCTCCTTTCCAGAAAATGACAACAACCAAAATCAGTGCTGTTCCTTTTTTACACAAACTTTTCTTTCCTCAAAATCATAACTGTTAGGTTCCCAAGAAGCTGTCATCTGCTCCAAATGTCTTACTCCTCCCACAGGAAACTGGGTGTTATATTATTTTCACATAGATACAAAAGGTATTTGTGTTACACTTACAGTCCTCTACTCTGTTCTTCCTTTGAGATAACCTGACTAAAAGAGGATAGCTGGGCAGATAGCCTCCAGCTGTCATGTTTTCCAATTTGCTGGACTGTAGCTCTCAGGCCATGCTTTCCTCAGGATTCTATCAGTCAGTGATTGAGCACAGTGGGGGCAATAGAACTGGGCCATTAGTACTCAACTCAGGACACCTCTAATGGACAATTTTTGCTCTGGGGCTCCCCATTGGCCTAGCTGAGACTTTCTTAGAACCTTCACGGTAGTCTGAAACTCTTTCCTTCCATCTATCCTGTCATAAGTATCAGACAAGCATTATGATCTAAAGGCTCCCTCTCCTACTCCTGCAACCTCACCCTTTATGCTGTTGTTGTTATGTGCCTTCGAGTTGGACCGACTCATAGCAACCCCTCCTTGGGTTTCTGAGGCAGTATCACTACAGAAGTGGATTGCCCAACCTTCCTTCCAAGGAGTGGCTGGTGAGTTTGAACCTCCAGCCTTCTGGTTATCAGTAAAGTCCCTTAGGCACTATGCTACCTCCCTTTATGCTATAACACCAATTATCTCAGAAGCATTTGGTAAATTGGTGAATAATGATATTAATAGCTTGGACACTGTGGTGACTTATATACAATATCTTCTAATAAAATGATATCCTTCAATTGGAAAAGAAAAAGCCATCTGGTCCTCTAGATCCCAAAGTCACTTTCAGCTCTAACCAAACCCAAAACAAACCCATTGCCATTGAGTCAATTACAACTCACAATGACCCTATAAGACAGAGTAGAACACTCCATAAGGTTTTCAAGACTTTAAATCTTTAAAGAAGCAGACTGTCACATGTTTCTCCCATGAATAAGCTTATGGATTCAAACCACTGAACTTTCGGTTAGCAGCTGAATGCTTTAATCCCTGTGCCACTGTTGTTGTTGTTGTTATGTGTGGTCGAGTCAGAACCAACTCATAGTGACCCCTCCTTGGGTTTCCGAGGCAGTATCACTACAGAAGTAGATTGCCCCATCTTCCTTCTGAGGAGTGGCTGGTGGGTTTGAATTTCCGGCCTTCTGGTTAGCAGTCTAGTCCCTTAGGCACTATGCCACTAGAGCTCCTTATCTTCAGCTCTACTTTAAGAAAATTCAAAATGATTAACTTTATGCAGAGTTGCTTCCCCAGTGAGGCTTACCCCATCTTTGCATTCCACACCTATGGCAGATTCACTCTTCCTGCTGGGTCCACCTTAACAGCAGCTCTTCTCCCTCAGAACTTTACTTCCATCTATACTATCTCAGCTCCCACACGTCAGCCTTTGCACCCACCATTTTTTCCATTTTGAATACCCCTCAAGAAGGAACAACCACACTGAATTGCTGGCTGTTCTATTCAGTTAAACTTCTGAGGTATCAATTGCTTTGTTGTTGCTGTTGTTAGTTCTATGGTTCTAAAACTGATTAAGTTTACAAGTTATTAATCTATTGTGTTTGCCTGCATTTGTTTCATATTGCTGTTTAACAAATTACCACAAATTTAGTAGCTTAAAATATCACCCACCCACAATTTCTTTGGGTCAGGACTCTGGGCACAATTTAGACGGACCTTGTGCACAAGGTCTCACAAGGTTGCAATCAAGGTGTCAGCAGTGCTGAGGTTCTCATTTAGACCTTGGAGTTCTCTTCTCAACTCTTTCAGGTGGTTGACAGAATGAAGTTTCTTGTGTTTTTAAGATGGAGATCCTGGGTTTTTGATGACTGTTGGCCAGGTACTGCTCTCAACTCCTAAAAGTTGCCCATAATGCTTGGCTACATGGCTCATATAGGGTGTTTATAGCATAGGTTAGTTGCTTTGTTCTGGGCCAGCAAGCAGTTCTGCTATGACTTTTACTCCCTTTCCACTTGGCTGCCACTAAGACTTGTATCCAAAATAAAACCAAACACACTGCCATCAAGTCAATTCTGACTCATAGTGACCCCCACTGGGTTTCCAAAGCTGTAAATCTTTACAGAAGTAGATAGCTTCATCTTCCTCCCATGGATCAGCTGGTGGGTTTGAACCACTGACCTTCTGGTTAGCAGCCAAATGCCTTACCCACTTTGCAACCAAAGCTCCCTAAGTCTTATACAGTTGCAACCTAATCATTAAAGTCCCTATCTCATCTCTATTGCCATATAACATAACCTAGTTAACCTAATTAGGATATCTTAATCCAGGAGCTCTGGTAGCATAGTGCCTAATGGACTTGCTGATAACCAGAAGGCTGGCAGTTCAAACCCACCAGCCACTCCTCGGAAGGAAGGTTGGGCAATCTACTTCCGTAGTGATACTGCCTCGGAAACCCAAGGAGGGGTCGTTATGAGTTGGGTCCGGCTTGATGGCACATAACGACAACAACAACAACAATCCAGGAGCTAAGAGTTCTGTGATGCAGTTGTTAACCACTTGTCTGCTAACCAAAATGTTGGTCATTTAAACCCACCAACCACTCCATAGGAGAAAGATTTCCAGTCTGCTTCTGTAAAGATTCTGGAAACCCTATGGGGCTATTCTACTCTGTCCTATAGGGTCACTATGAGTTGGAATAGACTCGATCCCAAAAGATGGGTAATTTTTGGCAATCAAGGTAGAATTGTTCCATTGTACTCACAGGTTCTGCCTACACACAAATGTAGCAGCTATATACAAGGTATATACCACAGAATTGGAGATCTTGGAGCCCATCTTAGAATTCTGCCAACCATACTTTCCTTCAAAGATTCAATTCCAACATCACAAAGCAGAGTGCTGAAGTGCAGTAAGGGAGACTGAAAGACTGGAGAAGAGAAAGATTTTAATCTTGTTCTTTGCTACTGTTTCCGTTAACACTGTCTCAGCAACAGCCCTTCACCCTGTTAACAGTAGTTGGTTCAATTCTTCAGCTGTTTCAGCATTACAGAAAAAATCTTATCATCCTCCCACAGGAGTCAGAAACCCAGTTCAATGAGACACTTCCTCTGAGTTCCTAACATACCACTACTAGAAGGATACCACTCACACTCAAAGATTTTGGTACCTGCTTCATTTGGTCCCTTCTAGCTTCAAATAGGAATGCCTTGGTGGCACAACTGCTAACTGTTAAAGATTTGCAGTTCAAATCTATCCAAAGAGGCCTCAAAAGAACCTGACGGAGTACAGGTCTTCTCTGACATGCAGGAGGTCACTATAAATCAGAAATGACTTATGACTTATTGGCAAATGTTTGTTTGGTTTTTAGCTTCTAATAACTTCAGCAGTCTGAAATTAACCAAACATACAATCAAGATGTATTGATAATTGATAATTAACTGATGATTGGCATGTAAAAGTTGGAAACATTGATAATTGGAAAATACGGCTTGGTGATAGTAATGATGTCTGAGATCACATGATAGAATTTTGCAAGATCAACAAATTATTCATTGCAAATACCTGTTCAACAACATAGATGGCAACTATATATGTGGACACCACTAGATGGAATACATCTGTGGGCAGAAGTAATAGAGAAGCTCAATATTATCAGTTAGAACAAGGCCAGGGGTTGACTGTGGAACAGACCATCAATTGCTCATAAACAAATTTACATTGATGCTGACAAAAATTAAAACAAATCCATGAGAGCCAAAATATATCCTTGAGTATATCTCACCTGAATTTAGAAACCATCTGAAGAACAGATTTGATGCAATTGGATACCAGTAATTGAAACAGACTTGTAAGATAATAATCAAGGGCATCATATATGAAGAAAACAAAATCTCATTAAAAAGATGGGGGGAAAAAAAAGACCAAATGGATGTCAACAGAAACTCTGAAAATGCTCTGGAATGTAGCTAAAATCAATGAAAGAAACGATGAAGTAAAAGAGCTGAACAGAAGATTTCATAGGGTGGCTCAAGAGAACAAACTAAAATATTATAATGAAATGTGAAAAGACCTGGAGTTGGAAAAATCCAAGGGGAAGAACACACTCTTAAGCTGGAAAAACTGAAGAAAAAATTTAAGCCTTGAGTTGTGATACTGAAGGATTCTATGGTCAAAATATTAAATGATGTAGGAAGTATCAAAAGAAAATGGAGACTCAAAGCATTCCCCTTGAGAACAGGAACCAGTAAAGGATGTCCTCTCTCACCACTTCTATTCAACACTGTATTGGAAGTCCTAGCCAGAGCAATAGGACAAAAAAGAAAAGTAAATGTTATCAAAATTTGCAAAGAAGTATAACTATCTCAATTTGCAGATGACATGATCTTATATATAGAAAACCCAAGAGACTCAGCAAGGAAACTACAGGAACTAATTGAAAGGTTCAGAAAATTGACAGGATAAAAGATCAACACACAAAATTAGTTGGATATCTCTATACTAACAGAGAGATCTCTGAAGAGGAAATAAAGAAGAAAATACCATTTACAATAGCTACCAAGAAAATAAAATACATATGAATAAATTTTACCAGAGACACAAAAGACCTATGCAAAGAAAACTACAAAACAGTACTACAAGAAACTGTTAGTTTTGAGAACTACATAAATGGAAGTCTATCCAATGCTCATGGATAAGAAAACCAAACGTTGTGAAAATGTCAATACTATCTATTTGGTTCTCTAGTGCTGCTCTAACAGAAAAGACCACAAGTGGATGGCTTTAACAAACAGGGATTTATTCTCTTACAGTTGAGGAGGTTAGAAGTCCGAGTTCAAAGTGCCAGCTTTTGGTGCTGAGTGAAGCCCATTGACCTTGGGCTTCAGCTCTGCCTCTTGCTTCCAGCCCACTGGACTCCTAACTCAGGCAGCTGCTGGCTGTTGAGGCTGACAAACCCAAGGTTGACAAGTAAAATGGCATAGTCCCAAGATTATCAAGCGACACAGCAGGCCACTAGTTCAAGTCCAGAAACAGTCCCAAAATCAACAGGCAACACAGCAGGCTACTGAACGAAGACTTGGCTACATGTAGGGTCCAAGCATGCTAAAAAGCTCATTGACCTCTCGCAAAGCTTGTTCTTATACACTGGACACAGACCACATCCCTAACACAGCAACACAACTGCTCACAGCTGATTCCACCATGAAGTTGACTACCAGTCTCATCACGGGAATAACTACATCCAGCTGTCCAGCCATTCAAAGCCAGGCCCAGCCAAGTTGACACATAACTTTAACTACCACACTACCCAAAGCAATCTATATATTCAATGCAATTCCAATCCAAATTCCATCAACATTCTTTAAGGACATGGAAAAAACAATCATTAGTTTTATTTAGAAAGAAAAGAGAGCACAGATAACTTAAGTTCAGAAGAAGAAAAACAAAGTAAGAGGTCTCACACTTCTGGATCTCAAAATCTACTATACTGCCACAGTAGTCAAAACAGTCTGGTATTGGTACAACAATAGACACATAGATAACAGAAACAGAATCGAGAATCTAGAAGTAGATTCATCCACATATGGACAGGTGATCTTTGACAAAGGGCTAAAATCCATTAAATGGGGAAAAGATAGCCTCTTTCACAAATGGTGCTGCCAAAATTATATACACATCTGCAGGAAAATGAAACAAGATCCACACTTCACATTATACAGAAAAATGAAATCAAGATAGACCAAAGACCTAAATGTTAAACCTAAACCTAAAAGTTCATCAAAGATTAAATAGGGGCAAATTGAGGTGCCCTAATTTATGTCATAAATAAGTCATCAAGAATAATGCAAAATGCACAAAAAACAGAAGAGAAACTAGATAATTGGGACCATTTAAAAATTAAATTTTTATGTTTCAAAAGATTTCTCCAAAAGAGTAAAAAGAGAATTTACAGATAGGGAAAAAATATTTAGCAATGACATACCTGACAAGGGACTTATCTCTAAAATTTATGGAAAATTTCAACACCACAACATCAAAACGACAAAAAATCAACTTCAGAAATGGTCAAAGGACATGAACAAAGAGGATATTCAGGCAGCCAAAAAACACATGAAGAAATGCTCCTGATCATTAGTCATTAAACCAAACTTACTGCCATTACATCAATTCCAACTCATAGTGACTCCTTTTGGGATTCTGAGGTGGTAAAATTTTACAGGAATAGATTGCCCCAACTTCCTTCCATGGAGCAGCTGGTGGGTTTGAACTGCCAACTTTCTGGCTAGCAGTAAAATGCCTTAGGAACCATACCACCAGAGCTCCTTCAGATAAATGCAAATCAAATCTACAATGAGATATCATCTCATCCCAGCAATAAAAGAAAAGTTCAATAACAGAAAACAACAAATGCTGGCCAGGGTGTGGAAAGATTGGAACTTTCATACACTGCTAGTGGGACTATAAAATAGTACAACCAATATGGAAAATTATATATATTGATGTTCCTTAAAACGTTGGAAATAGAAATACCATTTGATTCAGCAATCCCATTACTCAGAATATATTCTAAAGAGGTGAGATCCAGAACACAAACAGATATATGCACATCCATGTTCATCATAGCCCTATTTACAGTAGCAAAGAGATGGAAACTACCTAAGTGCCCGTCAACAGATGAATGGCTGACCAAACTATGGTATATACACACAATGGAATACTATGCAACACTAAAGAATAGTGAAGAATCCACAAATGACCTCATAACATGGATGAACTTGTAGGATATTATGCTGAGTGAAATAAGTCAATTACAGAAGGACAAATATTCTATGAGTCCATTACTATAAAAAGGAAAGGAAAGGTTTACACGGAGAAGGAAATTTTCTTTCTTGGGTACCAGGAATGGGAGAGGAGGGGAACATTAAAAATCAAGGGATGGGAAAAAAATATATCAAATTAATAGCAAATAAACAAGCAAAAAAAAAAAAAAAAAAAAACAGGGACAGCAATATTAATTTATGATAAAATAGACTTCAAGACAAAATCCAGCATGAGGGATAAAGAAGGGCATTATATGATGATAAAAAGGTCAGCGGACCAAGAGAGCATAACAATAATAAATATGTATGCACCCAATGAAAAACGACCACTTGTCTGTCAGTTTGTCATACGGTGGTGGCTTGTGTGTTGCTGTGAGGCTGGAGGCTATACCACCAGTATTTCAAATACTAGCAGGGTCACCAGAGTACTTCAGCAGAGTATCCAGACTAAGACAAACTCAGAACAATGAAAGGGGCATCCACTTTTAAGAGAAATGGCCAGTGAAAACCTTATGAATAGCAGTGAAACACTGTCTGATATAGTACTGGAAAACTTTATGAATAGCCCTGAAACTTTGTCTGATATAGTAACAGAAGATGAGCCCCTCAGACCAGAAGGCACTAAAAATATGACTGGGGAAGATCTGCCTCCTCAAAGTAGGAGGAAAAAAAAAAACTCACTGCCATCTAGTTGCATCCAACTTATAGTGACCCCACCTTGGGTTTCCAAGGTGGTATTACTACAGAAATAGATTGTCCAATCTTCCTTCCAAAGAGTGGCTGGTAGATTAGAACCACCAGCCTTCTGGTTAGTAGTCAAATGCCTTAGGCATAATGCCACCAGAGCTCCCCCTCAAAGTAGAGTCCACCTTAATGACGTGAATGGAGTAAAGCTTTCCTGACCTCCATCTGCTGATGTGGAATAACTCACAATGGGAAGAAACAGCTGCAAACATCCGTTCATAAGTAGAACATGCAATGTAAGAAGTATGAATCTAGGAAAGTTAGATGTAGTCAAAAATGAAATGGAGCTCATAAAGATCAATATCATAGGCATTAGTGAGCTGAAATGGGCTAGTTTTGACCATTTTGAATCAGACAATCATATGATCTACTATGCCGGAAACAAAAAATTGAAGAAGAATAGTGTAGCATTTACTGTCATAAAGTTTCAAGATCTATCCTGAAATACAATGCTGTCAGTGATAGGATAATATCCATACATAAACAAGGAAGAACAGTTAATACAATTATTGTTCAAATGTATGCACCTACTACCAAAGCCAAAGACAAGAGAATTAAAGATTTTTACCAACCTCTTAAGTCTGAAATTGATCACTTAATCAAGGTATGTTTACTATTACTGGTGATTGGAATGCAAAAGTTGGAGACAAAGAAGAATCACCAGTAGTTGTGATTTTCATAAGGTCTTGGTGATAGAAATGATGCTGGAGATCACATGATAGAATTTTGCAAGACCAAAAACTTATCATTGCAAATACCTTTTTCAACAACATAAATGGCAGTTGTACATGTGGACTTAGCCAGATAGAATACACAGAACTCAGATTGACTACATTTGTGCAAAGAGCAGTGGAGAAGCTCAATATCTACAGCAAAAACAAGGCCTGAAGCTGATTGTGGAAAAGACCATCAACTGCTCATGTGTAACTTCAAGTTGAAGCTGAGGATAATTAAAACAAGTACAAAAGAGCTAAAATATAACCTTGATAATATCTTTTGTGAGTTTAAAGACCATCTAAAGAAAAGATTTGATGCATTGAACACCAGTGATGGAAAACCAGAGGAATTGTGAGATGACATCAAGAACATCATCCATGAAGAAAGCAAAAGCTCATTAAAAAGACAGGAAAGGAAGAAAAGACCAAAATAGATGTCAGAAAAGACTCTGAAACTTTCTCTAATGGAGAATAGCTAAAATAAATGGAAGAAATGACAAGATAAAACATCTGAACAGATTTCAAAGAGCAGCTTGAGAAGACAAGTCAATTATGACAACAAAATGTGCAAAGACCTAGAGTTAGAAAACCAAAAAGGAAGAACATGCTCAGCATTTCTCAAGCTAAAAGAACTGAAGAAAAAAGACAAGCCTCAAGCTGCACTATTGAAAGATTCTGTGGGCAAAATTGGTAGCATAGTGCCTAAGACACTTGACTGCTAACCAGAAGCCTGGCGATTCAAACCCACCAGCCACTCCTCAGAAGGAAGGTTTGGCAATCTACTTCCATAGTGATAATGCCTTGGAAACCCAAGGAGGGGCCGCTATGAGTTGGGTCTGACTTGATGGCAAATAACAACAACAACAACATGGGCAAAATATTGAATGATGCAGGAAATCTCAAAGGAAGATGGAAAGAATACACAGGGTTACTGTAATGAAAAGAACTGGTTGATGTTCATCCATTCCTGGAGGTGGCATATAATCAAGAACCAATGGTATTGAAGGAAGTAGTAGAAGCTGCACTGAAAGAATTGGCAAAAAATAAGGCTCCAGGAATTGATGGAATATCCATGGAGATGTTTCAACAAACAGATGCCCCACTGGAGGCACTCACTCGGTTATGCCAAGAGATTTGGAAGATAGCTTCCTGGCCAACTGACTGGAAGAGATCCATATTTGTACCCATTCCAAAGAAAGGTGATCTCACAGAATGTGGAAATTATCGAACAGTATGTAAAATTTTGCCAAAGATAATTCAAAAACAGTTGAAGCAATATACTGACAGGGAACTTCCAGAAATGCAACCTGGATTCAGAAGACGACATGGAATGAGGTATATCATTGCTGATGTCAGATGGGTCTTGGATGAAAACAAAGAAAGATGTTTACTTGTGTTTTATTGTCTATTGTGGTGGTTAAGTTTGTGTGTCAACCTGGCTGGGCCTGGTTGAGTGGCTGGGCAGCTAGATGTAGTATTACTCCCCATGATGAGACTGGTAATCAACTCCATGGTGGAATCTACTGTGAGCAGCTGAGTAGCTGCCTTAGGGCTGTGGTCTGCTTCCTGTATATAAGGAGAAGCCTTGGGGAATGGTCTCTTGCTTATGGAACGCTTGAACCCTGCATGTAGCCATGTCATTGTTCAGCAGCCTACCATGCTCTGCCAACCTTGGGACTTACAATGGACTTGAATTAACGGCCTGCTGTGTGGTTTGCTAACATTGGGCCTGTGCCATTTTATTTGTCGACCTTGTGCTTGTTGGCCTCAGCAGCCAGTAGCTACCTGAGTGAAGAGATGCCTCTAGCTTCAGTGGGCCAAGAGCAAGAGGCAGAGCTGAAGCCCAAGGTCAAGGGGCTTTCACACAGTCCTTAGAGCCTGGCACTTTGAACTCAGACTTCTAACCTCCCGAACTATAAGAGAATAAACTCCTGTTTGTGGTATATTCCTATCAGAGTGGCACTCAGAAACCAGAACAACTATGCAAAGGCATTCAACTGTGTGGATCATAACAAATTATGGATAGCATTGAGAATTCCAGAACACTTAATTGTGCTCATGAGGAACCTGTATATAGACCAAGAGGCTGTAATTCAAACAGAACAAGGGGATACTGCATGGTTTAAAATCAGGAACGGAGTGTGTCAGGGTTGTATCCTTTCACCATACTTATTCAATCTGTATGCTGAGCAACTAATCTGAGAAGTCAGAATATATGAAGAAGAATGTGACATCAGGATTGGAGGAAGGCTCATTAACAACCTGTGATATGCAGATGATACAACTTTGCTTGCTGAAAGTGAAAATGACTTGAGGCACCTACTGATGAAGATTAAAGACTACAGTACGCAGTATGGATTATACCTCAACATAAAACAAAAATCCTCACAATTGGACCAATAAGCAATGTCATGATAAATGGAGAGGAGAGTGAAATTGTCAAAGATTTCCTATTACTCGATTTCACAATCAACACACATCGTAGCAGTAGTCAAGAAATCAGATGGCATATTGCACCTGGCAAATCTGCTGCAAAAGACCTCATCAAGTGCTAAAGAGCAAAGATGTCTCTTTGAAGACTAAAGTGCACCTAACCAAAGCCATAGTGTTTTCAATTGTCTTATATGCATGTGAAACCTGGAAAATGAATAAGGAAGACTAAAGAAGATTTGATGCTTCTGAGTTGTGGTGCTAGCAAAGAACACCGAAAGTACCATGGACTGCAAGAAGAACAAACAAATTTGTCCTGGAAAAAGTGTAGCCAGAATGCTCCTTGGAAGCAATAATGGCCAGACTTTGGTCTCACCTACCTTCTTCATTCTGGCAGAAGGGACCATTCCCTGAAGAAGGATATAATGCTTGGTACAGTGGAGGGTCAGCAAAAAAGGGAAAGGCCCTCAATGAGATGGACTGACACAGTGGCTGCCATGATAGGCTCAGGCATAGAAAGTAGTATGAGGCCGGTGCAGGACCAGTCTGTGTTTCATTCTGTTGTATGTAGGGTGGCTATGAGTCTGAGTGGACTCAATGGCACCTAACAACAACAATAATGATGAAAAAGCTCCAAAATTCATAAAGCAGACATTCACTGAATTGAAAGGAGACATAGACAGTACTACAATAGTAGTAGGAGACTTTAACACATCACTCTCGATGAAGGACAAAACAAGTAGAAAGAAACTCAACAAAGATACAGAAGATGTTGACCACCCAATCAACCACCTTGACCTCATAGACATATACAGTGCACTCCACCAAAAAAAAAAAAACCAAGAAGATAAACATCTTTTCCAGTGCACATGGATCATTCTCCAAAATAGACCATATGTTAGGCCACAAATCAAACCTCAATATATTTTAAATCATCAAAATTCTACAAAGCATCTTCTCAGATCACAATGCTATAAAATTACAAATCAATAATAGAATGACTGGGGAGAAAAATCAAATACATGGAAATTGAATACTACTCTGCTCAGGAACCACTGAGTAACAGAAGAAATAAAGTGTAACATTAAAAACTTCCTAGAAACAAATGAGAATGAAAACACAATGTACCAAAACCTCAGGAACACAGCAAAATCAATACAGAGAGGGTAATTTATACCTTTTAATGCACATGTCAAAGAGAAGAATCAAAATCAACACCTTAACCCAACAACTCCAACAATTATAAACAGAGCAACAAAAGAAGCCTTCAGTCTATAGAAGTAAGGAAATAATAAAGATCAGAGCAGAAATAAATGATATAGAAGATAAAAAAAAAATAGAGAAAATCAGCAAGACTAGAAGCTGGTTGTTCAAAAGATTAACAGAATAAACAAGCCACTGGAAATTTAAGGAAAAGAGAGAAAAGATGTAAATAACACAAATAACAAATGAAATAGGTGACATCACAATGGTACCAACTCAAATAAAATGGATAATAACAGAATACTATGAATAATTGCACTTGAGCAAATTCAAAAACATAGAGGAAATGAACAAATTCCTAGAAGAGCAAGACCTACCAAAACTAGCATAGACTGAGGTAGAAAATTTGAACAGACCCATAACAAAGGAAGAAAAAGAGCAGGTCATAAAAATTTTAAAAAAAAATTCACCCCACAAAAATAGTCCTGGCCCAGATGTTTTCATTGTAGAATTCTATCACACGTTCAGAGAAGAAGTGACACCTATCCTACTCAAGCTGTTCCATAACATAGAAAAGGAGGGTGTACTCCCAAATTCGTTCTATGGAGCAAGAATAACCCTGATACCAAAACTAGGTAAAGACATCACTAAAAAGGAAAACTACAGACAAATATCCCTCGTGAATATAGAGACAAAAATCTTCAACAAAATCTCCACCAATAGAATACAACATCATATCAAAAAGATAATACTCCATGACTAAGTGGGATTCATACCAGTTATATAAAAGAACGATTCAACATTAGAAAACCAATCGATGTATAAATAAAACAAAAGAAAAGAACCACATGGTTATGTCAATCAATGCAGAACATGAATTTGATAAAATACAGCACCCATTCCTGATTAAAAGAAAAACTTTCAGCAAAATAGGAATAGAAGGGAAATTCTTCAGTGTAGTAGAGGGCACACACACACAAATCCAACATCATTGTCACACCAACATCATTGTCAATGGAGAAAGATTCAAATCATTTCCCTTGCAAACAGGAAGCAGGCAAGGAAGTCCTCCATCATCACTTCTATTAAACATTGTATTGGAAGTCCAAGCCAGGACAATAAGGCAAGGAAGAGAAACAAAAGGCATTCAAATTGCCAAAGAAGAAGTAAAACTTTCTATTTGCTGATGACATGATCCTATACACAGAAAACTCAGGCGACTCAGCACAAAACCACTGAAATGAATTGAAAGGTTCAGCAAAGTGGCAGGACAAACCAAAAACCAAACTCACTGCCATCAAGTCTATTCGACTCATAGCGACCCCTCCTTGGGTTTCTGAGGTGGTATCTCTACAGAAATATATTGCTCAATCTTCTTTCTGAGGAGTGGCTGTTGGGTTTGAACTGCCAGCAGTCAAGTGCCTTAGGCATTATGCCACCAAAAATCAGTTGGATAACTCTACACTAAGAAAGAGATCTCTGAAAAGGAAATGGGGGGGGGGGATACCATTTACAATAGCTACCAAGAGGATAAAATACTTAGGAATAAATCATACCAGGAAAACGAAAGACCTAAGACCTGTACAAAGAAAACTACAAAACACTACTTCAAGAAACTATAAGAGACCTACATAAATGGAAGAATATCCCATTTAGACATCAGGCTCAATTGGCACAACATAATACATAAAATAGGAGCTCTGGTAGCATAGTGCCTAAGGGACTTGACTGCTAACCAGAAGGCTGGCAGTTCAAACCCACCAGCCGCTCCTCGGAAGGAAGGTTTGGCAATCCTACTTCCGTAGTGATACTGCCTCAGAAACCCAAGGAGGGGTCGCTATGAGTCGGGACCGACTCGACGGCAAATAACAACAACAACAACAATACATAAAAATCTTGTTCCACAACCTACTTTGGTGAGTAGTAACTGGGATCTTAAAAGCTTTCGAGCAGCCATCTGAGGTGCAGCTAATGGTCTCCTCTTGTCTGAAGTGAAGAAGAGTGAAGGAAACCAGGGGTCATGGAAACATTCAGCCCTAAGATATGATGGACCTCAAGACCAGAAGAACCAGATGATGCCCGGCTACCAATGCCAACCACTCAGGAAGGGATCAAAGCTGAAGATCCTGGATAGAGTGGGAGGAAAAACGTGCAACAAAATTCAAAAACACAATTACAAACAGAATTACTGGTGGGAGCACCAAGACTATGGGCCTGGGATACACTTTGGGCCTGAGATAAAATTCACTCCCAAGAGCTGGCTCTCAGCCCAACAGTAGTAAGACTTGCATGCAGAACTCTCAACCCAAGCCAATGCACCCACCTACTCTATGGAGATATACCCTTTGGAGAAATCAGCCCTGGGGCACCAGACGGGCAGCATTCACAAGGAGGAAAAACTGGACAGACAGGAGTGCATAACTAAGAAGGGCACACAGATGGAGGGCTTGTCACTGGGAAGGGAGAGGAGGAGAGTGGCTTAGGGTTGGTGATAGTAATTGGGAAGTGAAACCAAATGTACATGAACTGTTGAATGTAAAACAAATTTTGCTCTGTAAATTTGCACCCAAAGCAAATTTAAAAAAAAAGAAAAAAAAAAAGAATGTCCCATGCTCGTAGATAGGAAGACTGAACATTGTGAAAATGTCACTACTACCCAAAACAATCTGCACATTCAATGCAATTCCAATTCAGTTCCATCAACACCCTTTAAAGACATGGAAAAATCGATCATTATCTACTTCCATAGTGATACTACCTCGGAAACCCAAGGAGGGGTCGCTATGAGTTGGGTCTGACCCAACGGCACATAACAACAACAACAACAACTTATATATCAAATACATATGTATATACATACATTTATATGCGTGTGTATGTGTGTGTATGTATGTTTGTGTATATATAGAAAAGTTCAGGTGGTGCAGTGCTTAAAGCTCTTGGCTGTTAACCAAAAGATAGGTAGTTTGAACCCACCAGCCTCTTCACAGAAGAAAGATGTGCAATCTTCTTCCATAAAGATGACAGTATCAGAAACCCAGTATCCTGTGGAGTTGCTATGAGTCAGAACCAAATCAATGGCAATGGATTTGGGTTTCATTTCATATATATATAAATATATATAATATATTATGTATGCATTATATATTATGTGTGTGTGTGTATATATATTAAAAAATGGAATAAGAAATTGGATTAACATTCAAATATCAATCAATGATTGCTTGTCAGTTCTTAATAATAGATCGCAAAACCTTTTTCTTTATCTTCTGAGTAATCTGCACATGAGTGGCATTGCATCGTTTCTGCCTTACACCATAGGTTGAAGCTGCACAAGTCACCCCAGATTCAAGGGCCTACAAAATAAATTCTACCTCTCAGTGAGAAGTGTCAAAAAGTTATGGCCATTTTAATGCACCAATGTTTGCCTTCTGGCTATAATTATTTGTGTTTGTCTTACATGCAAAAGACACTCATCCTCTCCCAAGACCTTTAAATTTCTCATCCCAATATGACACTGGCTCAAAGTCCAAGATTTCATTATCCAAGCAGGTCCAGCGGAAGATGAGGCTCCTTATCTGCACTTTCTCAAGTATGATTCCTCTTGATCTGAAGACTGTAAACTAAGACCTATAAACTAAACGGACATGTTATCCACCCTCCTACTCCACCACCCAACACACACTCAGCACACTATGGTGAAGCAGAAATAAGAAAACCACAATTGTCTCTCATTTGAAAAGGAGGAAAATAAAAGACCCAGAGCAGTCTGGTCCATAACAACTCTGAATCTAAATGTTGCCAGTTCATTGAATTACCATCCTACCCTGCTCCTTAGGAATGATCCTTCAAAATTCTTGGCTCTGCTTTCTGATTCAGGCTCTTGTTTCTACCCTGTGAATCATGTTTACTGCTCCATGAGAAATGGCCTAAGTATGCACTTCATAGTCTTCACACCCTTCTTTCTACTCACTGACGGTTCGTGAACCAAAGATCTGTTTTCATTTTGCACTATCCCTATCACTTCAATCTTAGTCCTCCCATCAATATTATTATCATTAAAAACTTTGTAATTTTTCTTTAAATTTCATTGGAGTTGATTGTAATTAAATAAAAGTCATACTCACAAATCTTTTTGAGACATAAAGTCTCTATCTTGAGCCTGTGTGATGCTGCTCTGTGACAACACCATTAAGATTCTTAGAAACCTTATTATTTATTAGAGATTCTATGAGTCCTACCCAAAAATCTTCAGATTCTAGACATTCCTTCTTTGGTTTACATTCCTCTTCTATTGCATCTCATATGCAAATAAAAGCAAGTAGGCAATTTCTATATTTTTCATGAAAATTTCTCTAGCAAGATCTATGAATTGGGTACCCTCTTTATTTTCTATGATACTGCATGTGACAGTGCTCTCATACTTTCCACAATTATATAACAAGGGTCCCAACTTCTAATAACATTTTCCTCACTGCCCTTCTAACACTCACAACAGTCTCCTTGAGTTCTTTCCAGCTTCATTAACAGTTTCCTTGGAGCTACTTCCAAATTTCATCCACCAACCAAACTCAAAGTCAGTCTTTCAGGTTCTACTCTCATTACCAACTGCTGTGTAAACTATTTCAAAACAGTGGTTTTAAAAACAACCGTTTATTGTATGGCACGTTTTTGCAGGTCGGAAATTCAGACAGAAATCAGCTGTATGTTTCTTCTGCTCCACATAACACTGACTGGAATAACTCAATAGTATTTAGTTGGTACTGTTGCTGAGCTAAGCTAAAGGGTGCAAAAGTTACTTGGCAGAGAAGACTGGAAGGATGGACTCCATTGGACTATTCTCCTTCATGTGTTCCCTCCAGCAGAGTAGTTAGACTTTTACATGGTGACTCAAAGCTCCAAGAGACCAAGATGAAAGTGTCTAGTTCTCATAAAGGTGAGACCTAGACTGGCATAGTGTTATTTCTATTGTATTCTATTGGTCAAAGCAGTGACAGGTCAAGACAGGTTCTAGGGTAGGAGAAACAGACTCTTTTATGTGAAGAATGTCAATAAATTTGCAAACATTTTGCATTTACTATACTAGGATTGAAGAACATTTTCCTAAACTAATAAAGACAAGTAAAAAGTTGTAGAATCTGGTGAAATGTTGGAATTTTTTTTTAAGATCTAGAAAAGATAATTATACCAGCTCTTACCACTTCTATTAATCATTTTATTGAAGTCTTACAATGAAAAGAAATTAAATGTGTAAGTTTGAACACAGAGAAATAGGACTGTCACTATTTGCAGATAATATGGAGAAAATCCAAAATAACATTTAATAAATTACTAAAATTTAAAAGAAACTTTAGCAACATTTTAGGATACCCTATCAATATTGAAAAGTCAATTGACTTTAATATACTAGTAACAATCAATTAGAAAATACAATTTCTTAAAAATGATATAATTTACAACTGCAAGAAAAAATATTAAGTTCCTAAGAGTAAATTAGGAGCTCTGGTAGCATAGTGCCTAAGGCACTTGACCGCTCACCAGAAGGCTGGCAGTTCAAACCTACCAGCCACTCCTCGGAAGGAAGGTTGGGCAATCCTACTTCCGTAGTGATACTGCCTCAGAAACCCAAGGAGGGGTCGCTATGAGTCGGGGCCGACTCGACGGCAAACAACAACAACAACAAAGAGTAAATTGGGAGCTCTGGTGGCGTAGTGCCTAAGGCATTTGACTGCTATCCAGAAGACTGGTGGTTCAAACCCACCAGCCACTCCTTGGAAGGAAGATTGGGAAATCTACTTCCATAGAGAGACCACCTAGGAAACCCAAGGAGGGTCACTATGAGTTGGATCCAACTCAATGCCAGTGAGAGAGAGAGAAGAGTAAATTGAATAAATATTCATATACTCCTTATGAAGAAACTTAGACAACTTTTTTGAAACAGATGAAAGAAAACATAAATAAATAGGAAGCTATAAAATGTTATTAAATAAGAAGATTCAGTACTCTAATGAAGTATATTTTACCTAAATTGATCTGTAGATTAAATGTAATACTGATCATAATCTCAACAGAGTTTTTCATGAAATTCAGCAAACTGATTCTAAAAGTTATCCAAAAGGTAAGGACGGGGAAGAGCTAAAACACTCTCAAAATAACAAAAGTTAGGCTTATTTGTCCTATCAGATATCTAGTTCTACAATATAACTGTAAGATTTAGGATAGTGTTGTTGTGTAAAAATAGGCAAACTAATCAAAGGAAACAGTCCTACAAATGAAAACTTAGTTTAATTAAGTTTTGCACCCAAAGCAATTAAAAAAAAAAAAAAAAAGGCATTTCAGATGAGTGCAGAAAGGATGGAATATTAATAAAGATTCTAGAATAACCTGTGATCATATGGAAAAAAAAAGATAAAATTTTATCTATGCTTCCTAACATCTATATTGCCCAAAAATCTATTTGAGGAGATGAAAATCTCTTTTATTTGAAAGATAAAACTATAAAACTTTTAGAAAGCAATATAAGAAACTATTTCTAGGACCTTAGCATAGCAAAGTATTTCTAAAACAGACAAAAAAAAAAAAAAAGACTAACCAAAAAAGAAAAGTTTTATACATTCAACCATAGTAAAATTAAGAACTTATGTTCATCAAAAGATACTATAAACAATTTGAAAGGCAAGCCACAAACTAGGAAAGGACAATTGCAACATAAGTAACCAAGGAAGGATTAATATCCAGAATGTGTAAACAATCCTGAGAATCAACCCCACTCATAATCAAACAATGAAATTAAAACAAAAATGGATAGCGTTTCACACCCCCAAGACTAGCAAAACAATACCAAATGATGGTAAGCATGTGGAGTAACTGTTACACAGTCTAGTAGGAGAATAAATTGGTACCAGCACTTCAGAAAATTATTTGGCATAACTGAGTAATACTGAAGTACCTGGGTGGTGCCAAGAGTTAAAGCATTTGAGTACTAACAGAAAGATTGGCTTTGAACCCACCGAAAGGCAACTCAGTAGAAAGTCCTGGTCATCTGCTTCCAGAAGGTCAGAGCCTTAAAAACCGTATAAAGTAGTTTTACTCTACCACACAAGCAGTCATCATGAGTTGGAATTGATGTGATGGCAACTAGTAATAAGGTTGAGGAATACCTGGGTGGTGCAGCTGCTAACTGAAGGGTTGGAAGTTCTAGTCCACCCATAGAAAGAAAGACCTAATGCAGGACACACAGCAGTACATAACTATGAGGGGTACAGGGATGGGGTATTACTGGACAGGGAGGGGAGGAGACTGGGTAAGGGTTGGGGATGGTAAATGGGGAGTGAAACTAAATGTACACATAATGTCAAATGTAAAACAAACTCTGCTCTGTAAACTTGCACCTAAAGCACAATATAAATAAATAAATAAATAAAAGCATTCATGAGCCAAAAAAAAGAAAAACCTGGTGATCTACTTCCAAAAAATCAGCCACTGAAAAACTTTGTGGAGCAGGGTTTGTTATGAGTAGGAATTATGAACAGCAACTAGGTTTTCATTAGTAAACTTGAATGTGCACACGTCTCGTGACCCAGTGATTCTACTCTTAGGTGGAATCCTAGAGCAACTCTTGCCCTTATGCAAAAAGACTTGTACAAAAATGTTCTTATCAATATTGTGCATAACAGCCAAATTCTGAAAAAAAGTTAAATGTCCATCAATGTTAAAATAGATAAAGCAATTATGGCATATACATAAAGTGGAATATTTATGTGAGAGTAAAGAAAAAGAACTCAAGGCACATGCATTGCTGTGTGTCCTGCATTAGGTCTTTCTTTCTGTGGGTGGACTACTAGAACTTCCAACCCTTCAGTTAGCAGCTGCACCACCCAGGTATTCCTCAACCTTATTACTAGTTGCCATCACATCAATTCCAACTCATGATGACTGCTTGTGTGGTAGAGTAAAACTACTTTATACGGTTTTTAAGGCTCTGACCTTCTGGAAGCAGATGACCAGGACTTTCTACTGAGTTGCCTCTTGGTGGGTTCAAACTGCCAATCTTTCTGTTAGTACTCAAATGCTTTAACTCTTGGCACCACCCAGGTACTTCAGTATTACACAACTGGACCTATAAGCAGCATCACAATAAATGGAGAAAAGATTGAGGTTGTCAAAGACTTCACATTGCTTGGTTCTACAATTGATGTCAATGGAAGCAGCAGTTAGGGCATCAGACCACATATAGGCAAATTGGCTGCAAAGGACCTCTCAAGTGCTGAAAACCAAAGATGTCTCCTTGAGGACTAAGGTGCACCTGACACAAGCTATGGTATTTTCAATCACCTCATATGCATGTGAGAGCTGGACAATGAATAAAAAAGACCAAAGAAGAACAGATGCTTTTGAGTTGTGGTGCTGGCGAAGAATGCTGAAAGTACCATGGACTGTTAAAAGAGCTAACAGGTCTGTCCTGGAGGAAGTGCAGCCAGAATGCTCCTTGGAGGTGAGAATGGCCAGATCTCATCACACATAATTTGGTCATGTTGTCAGAAGGGACCATTCTCTGGAGAAGGATATCATGCGTGCTAAGGTGGAGGGTCAATGAAGGAGAGGAAGGCCCTCAACGAGATGGATTCACACCGTGGCAGTGGTGATGGGCTCAAGTATAGCAAGAACCATGGAGCTGGTGAAGGACCAGGCAGTGTTTCATTCTGCTGTGCATAGGGTTGCTATGAGTTGGAGACAACTCAACAGCACCTAACAACAACAACTCTATGGAAGTAGATTGCCCAGTCTTCCTTCTGAGGATTGGCTGGTGGGTTTGAACCACCAGCCTTCTGGTTAGCAGTTAAATGCCTTAACGCTACACCACCAGAGCTCCTTTGTTGTTGGATAGTCTGTGTGAAATAAAGCCTTGAAGGAAGGAAGTGAGAAGAAAATGTGATGTGAAGTATGGTTGACAAAGAAAACTGGAATTTCTTACCAGTTGCCTAAGGTCAGCCCTGGTCCTAATGACTCAAAGTCTAACTTCTTTTTCTGAAAAATTTTCTTAGGGAAAAATGAAACCTGTCCCCATGAAGTGTGTATTAGTATGTAAGAAATGATCAGGAATATTTAAATAGCCTAAAGTTATTAGTAATGGAACGAAGACAACTTTAATGAGAATGCAGTTTTCATACTGTCTTATCAAGACATTCTGTGCATGGTTTATGTAAGCAATTAGAATGATCAATGGTGTAAAATCCCATGAGAGCAAAACCCTGGGTTAGCCACAGTTCTGCAATCAAGGTGATCATTCACAAGAATGTCATTAGTCAATTTCTGTAGTGAAGCATTATCCCTGGGCGATTGATTTACAACTTTACAAGGGTAATTCTAAATGTATGTATATTTTTGTTCAAAGGAAATAAAAGTTTTCTCACCTACTTCTTTTTTTGTTTTTTTAATTGTGCTTTGGGTACAAATTTACAAGCAAATTTATTTTACATTCAACAGTTCATGCACACTTGATTTCAGACCCCAAATACCTGGGGTAGTGCCTAAGGCATTTGATTGCTAATCAGAAGGCTGGCAGTTCAAATCCACCAGCCACTCCTCGGAAGCAAGACTGGGCAATCTACTTCTGTAGAGATACTGCCTCGGAAACCCAAGAAGGGGTTGCTATGAGTTGGACTCAACTCCAGGGCAGTGAGTTTGTTTTTTTGTTTTTGAACCATAACAACTCTCCTCTCCTCCCCTCCCCTCCCTGTGACTACCCTCTCCCTGTGCCCTTCATAATTATCCATTCCAGTCTGTCCAGCTTTCCCTTTCTGTGAATGCTGTGCGTCTGGTGTCTCATGACTGATTGATCTAAGGGGTGTATCTCCCTAGAGGAGGTGTGTACATTCCCCTGGGATAGGTGCTCTTTATGTTGGTCTTTCTACTATTGTGCTGAGAGCCAATCCATGGAAGTGAATCCGTTTCTAGGCCCGAGGGCTAACTCAGGGCCATAGTCTTAGGAGTTCCACTAGTCTCTATGCAACTGTAATTCTGGTCATTTTTGTCTCTCCTACTTCTTAATGGGAGTTTATACTTTCTGTTCCAAAGAAAAGAGATAAGGATGGAAAACTATTGGTTTTCAGGATTGTCTACTCCTGTTAAAAAGGTTTAAAGGGAAAATTATCGTGAACTAAAAAAAAGCAAAGTTGTTTTACACATCTCAAAGACGATGGTTGAAGAGGCTGTGTATCTTAAAGATGACATTAAAATCACAGAAAGCATGCACTTGTTGACCATAAACATAGCCACCAAATTCCAAAATAGTGAAAATGAGTTGGAAAGGAGGTAGTTCTGGAACAAATAAAAAGTATTTCTTTACTAATCATATGGAACTCATTTTCCCCAATAAATTGTGGAGAGAGAATTAAAATAGTCCAACAAAGGATTAGTTAAGGTTCTTTTGTCCATGAGTTTATATTACAAAAAGAAGGTAGTGATGACCATCCATACCAACCATCAGGGCAAGAAATAACCAAGCCTCTCCAAACATGTATTCTTGTGTCGTTGATAGTGATCAGATAGATTTTGTGGAATGGCATTGCTCATGTTTTATCTGCACTGTCACAGTGCCTGGTACATGGTGGGTTCTCAATGCATATTTGTTTAATGACATTGAATACAATCTGAAATTCCAGCTTCCTCTAAACCATCATTAATCTCAAAACAGCTATGTCATTGCTCTTAGAGAGAAGAAAAATTGAAAGCCAAAGACTCTTATCAGAGTTTTAATCCCCCAAATATCTCTTAAAGTCAGTAAAAACATAAAAATCATGCATTCTCCCTTTATGGAAATACTGAGAAGATTAACGTAAAGTCATGAAAGTATTCTTGATCTTCTGAAGAAAAAGTAGTTATGTCTAGTCATTGTATTAAAAGGAAATATATACAAAGGTATTCAATTAATTGAGTGCCCAATGTTTGTACTAATTATTTAGCAAAATACCCATTGTGCTACACCATCTAATCCTTCATCCAACAATTGTTTTATAAAATTATTTTACTTACCGGTAGTCAGTTTTTCAAAAATTATATGACAACTATAAAGTTAGGAGTCAAGTATTATTTTATCTTTGAAGAAATAAAGTTTGAAAAAATAAATTCTCCTTTCTCTTTTCTCTATCACCATTTCTTATGTGGAAGGCACCCAAGAACATCCCATGCGAGTAGTTCAAAATGTGTGACTACCTTGCCAACACTGCCAAAATCTGTCAATGAAGAGACTGAGACAAAATGTTATAAAATGCACTGACATGATGGGTTTAACAGGCATGCATATAAAGAGTCTCAAGGTACTTCTCTCCTACTCGTTCCAGGGATCTTTCAAACCTTCCCCTGAACCATAGGAATGTGCCATGTATTTTACTGCATTTCTTCAGCGGCCTTCTGGAACCCACTCCTATAGCTGCAGAGAATAACAAGAACCAGGACTTTCTCAAGGTCCCTAGCTGTCACTTTACATATTAATCAAGGAGAGTCCAGAAATAAAATGCATCCTAGAATTCTCACTGTCTCTGCAACATCTCCATTGCCTGCTGGGAAATAGGGCAAATCTAAGTCCTCAGAGCTAAACTCAGCAAAAGTGACAAAATTTTAGCAAGTCACAGCAGAATCTTTACATCCTGGAATGATAACTAAATAAAGAAGGACAAGAGACCTGAAAATTGAAGGGATTTTTTTTCTCCCAATGATTCCCACAGGTAGTATCATTCTTATTTCTTTATTTTGAAACTAAACCCACAGAAAAATTAAAGAACAGAATAATGAACATTGGTATACCCCATACCTATTGTTACATCCCACTGGACCAGCAGCAGAGAGGCTCCAAGCACCACAGATCAGATTCAGTAACAGATCAGGTTCTGTAAAAGAGGCAGAAAAACCACATTGGTCAAATCTAGGTTTTGTTAGGGAATTTATATACAGAAGTCAATGCCAAGATTCTCATGATGGACATTGAAGCATCAAGATTCACCCTGGTAGAAGTCCTCAAAGAGCACTGTGGGGTGTGGATTTATATACTGTTCCGGTTCCCTAGTGCCACTCTTGAAAAATATACCACAAACGGAATGGCTTTAACAAACAGGAGTTTATTCTTTTACAATTTTGGAGGCTTTAAGTCTCAATTCAAAGTGCCAGGCTTTAGGGGCTGGATGAAAGCCCTTTAACCTTGGGCTTCAGCTCTACCTCCTGCTCCCAGGCCACTGAAGCTAGAGGCATCTCTTCACTCAGGCAGCTACTGGCTGCTGAGGCTAACAACCCCAAGGTTGACAAATAAAATGACACAGTCCCGATGTCACCAAACCACATGGCAGACCATTAATTCAAGTCCATTGAAAGTCCCAAGGTTGGCAGAGCATGGCAGGCTGCTGAACAATGACACAGCTACATGCAGGGTCCAAGCATGCCATAAACTGGAGAACATTCCCAAAGCTGTTTCTTATACACAGGGAGCATACCACATACCCAAAGCAGCTACTCAGTTGCTCCAATAGATTCCACCATGGAGTTAATTACCAGTCTTACCATGAGAATAATAACATTCAGCTGCCCAGCCACTCAAGCAGGCCCAGCCAACTTGACACACAAACATAAACACCACATACACCTTGTGCTTACATGCAAGGACATGTACAAGAGAGTCGGTGGGGGAGGATCAGGGGAATGTTTAATCTATGGTGGATGGGGTTGTTTTTGTACTAAGAAATGGATTCCAATTGATGTTACCATGAAGTCAGGTGTTTGGTATGTTTTTTCCTGGCCAATGTCACTTAATTATTAAGATACTCTGGTTCTCCCCTGGAGTACTTTTCAGACAGGATTCATCCTATATTGTTCATGAACCTCACACATATCTATATTCACCATCTGTTAATATCTTGCCACATTTGTTTCACCTCTCTCCATGGGTACATAGACACTTTGTTTTCCCAAGCCATCCAGAAGCAAGATTTGACAACGTGACATTTCATCGTTAAATATTTTAGCATATATAACCAACGAATAAGAACATTCTCCTACCCAACCCAGCACCTTTACCACACCTTAAAAAAAAAAAAAGCACACATTAACTTAATAACATCATCCAACATGTAATCCATACTCAAATTACCTTCCTAATGCCCAAAGTATCTTTTATATCTTTATAAAAATTCACGATCTACTTAGCCACACATATTACACTTGGATATTGTGTCTCTATTCTACTGAGAGTCCTAGGATGGTTAAGAACTCAACTCTAGGCAAAAAATTGGCAGCTTAAACTCAAGCTTGAGGCTTCTTGGAAGAGAGGCTTGGTGACCTACTTCTGAAAGGTCAAAGCCATTGAAAACCTATGGAAAAGTTCTATTTGCACACATGGGGTCACTGAGTTGGCAACAGCTCAATGGCAACTAATAGTAGCAATAACATTTTATATCAATTGCTAGTTGACACAAACACTGAACTTGACTACTACCCTAAAGGTTGGTGGTTCAAACCCACCTCAAATCCATGGAAGAAGACCTGGCAATCTGCTTCTGTAAAGCTTACAGCCAACAAAAACCTATTGAACCTGTTTATAACACATGAGTTTGTCATTAATTGGAATCCTCTTGATGGCAAGAGGTTTGGGTTTTCTTTTTTATTTATGTTTTATTCTACCCTCATCACACTCTGATCTTCATGACACCGAATCCCTGGATGAATTCAAGTCAATTTTTCTACAGAAAGCTCTACATTTGAGTTTATCTGACAGTTTCCTTAGGGATATATTTAGATAAAACATTTCTGACAGACACCACTTAGGTGTTGCTGTGTACCGCTCACCAAATCATATCTGAAGCACCTAATGTCAGACCAACCACTACAGCAATGCCAAGTTTGACCCTCTGGTCACTTCCAGATCTCTCCATTGTAAAGGCATAGTCTGTCCTATTGTGATTCATAAATAATCTGTGATGTGATATACAATACTTTGAAATTATGTGACTACTCCATCTCTCAACAACTTTGAACCCAATAGTTTTAATCATTCAGAGCTGTTCCTCGCCTAACTCAGTTATTATACTGGAAAGTATACTAAGCAGTGATATTCTAATTCTATCATTTTTCTACATTTATTAACTGCATTCTGCTTTTAAAAAAGAGACCCTTTTCTTTCTGACTTTCTCTCTTTATATCACTCTTGTCTTTATATCACTATAGAATCAAGGAAGTTTTGTTCCATTAAATTTGTTATCTTTCCTTATCATTAGTATTGTTGAAGCTCAGATTGTCCCAAATTTGGCTAATAGATTCATTGTTAAGCCAGCTCTTCAATTTTTTAACATGCCCCATCATTTCTACAGCATTTTCTCAGTTTCAGGCCAATAAGTTATTCCACGTTTATCACGGAGTTTTCTTGCCCCAGACCTGGAATCAGCCATTTCTCCAAAGAATGCTAATTCATTTCAGTGACAAATGGGCTAGGATGACACTGAGAAGGTGTTTGATTTGAACTGAAAGCACAAAATCTCACTGGGATTTCAAACAATGTAAGCATTCAAAAGAAGGTGATGATCCTGTCCCAAATTTCTAAAATAATAAACCTAAAAATGAAATCTTTATTCCACCACTACTGTGTGAATAAGGTCAGGACATTCTACATGTGTATTAATTAAAACTTAAATATTATTCTTTTTAAGAAAACGAAGCATCAGTAAAATCAGTGAAGTTTTACCAGACGTTGATATAGATTACGTACATTACATTTTGATATTAACTTTTATCATCCAAGTTATATTTTGCTTAAGCCCATTACAAAATTAACTTGCCTTGTTGGAGTTCATAGTGATCAACATAAGGCAAAGTGTACCAGAAGTTTATGGAGCTATGAGGAAAATCACCGTAACTTAAATATCTTCTAAAGGTGATTTTCAAATGATTTTCTTTTACTTTATGTCCTCCACTGTGCTGCTACTGCCCTAGCTGAGGCACTCATCACTTCATCACTTCTCATCTGCAGTATTAACATAAATTCCTGGGATGCCCTTATTTTTAGGAGTCATATGCTCAAGTATTTATAAGTGAGGATTCATGATACCTGAAACTTATATTCACATGGTTCAGGAGAAGAAATACATAAAACAAATATGGCAAAATGCTAATAATTGAGTCTAGGTGCTGGGTATGTTGATGTTCTTGTACCACTCTTTCAAATTTTCTGGGTGCTGGAAATTTTTTCAGAGCAAAATGAGAAAAAATATCTCCCTAAATGGAGTCAACTTACTAACTCTTTGCATGAGCTAGAAATAAAGTCTACACTCCTTTGTTTGATTTCTAAAAGGCTTCATGACAAAGTTATACCTCCTGATGACCTCTCAGGCTCCTCTCACTCATGCTCCTCAGTCAAACCCCAAAACCTGCTTTCTCCCAACATAACCTTACTCTCCCCACAACACCCTGCTATCTGCCCATAGTGATTTTCCTCTCATCTTCTCTTGTCAAACCCTGATCAGATTGTGCTGCCTCTACAAACACTACCTAGATTCTCTTATGTAGAATTAATTTTGCCACTCTAGCTCCCCCAGGGTATTTTGTTTAAGATCCTGGTAAACACATGCACTCTGCCTTGTATTACGGGTTTTAATCTTTATTTTTCTGAAATAATTTATTTGGATTTGTAACTATGTTGTTATTAGTTGCCATCAAGTCAATTCTGACTAAGAATTTGTAAATAAATAGAAAGAAGACATTCAAGTTACAGAGAGATTCTTTTGTCCACTATTGTTTAATTCTCGTTGTAGGGAACTAGCAATATTGTAATATGTTTTGAAGGTATCTCTAAGACTAAAATTCCCAGAAGACAGAGCTAAATCTTGTCCATTTTTATACCTTTCATAATAGCTAAAACAGTTCGATAAATATTTTTTTAAAAAAAAGAAAACAACAAAAAACTGTTGCAGTCAAGTTAATTTCTACTTGAAATTGAAGCATCAAAAGTGGCTTATTAGGAGCAGGAGACAAGATGGTGTCCTGCTAACACACTCTGCCCAATCCCTCTACAACAGAGAACTGGAAAAACTGAGTGAAACAGATACAAATAGTGATCCTAGTATTCTGAGCACCAAATGAGAGGATTCCAAAGAGAGACAGAGTGAGGTCAGTGACTCGAAAGAGAAAAGAAGCCAGGAATGGCCAAAATATCACCATTTTAAGCATAGAGACATCAGACATGGAAGAAGATAAAACAATTTCACTGAATCCACACAGCAATAAAGACACAGTGTAGACAGATTGGGAGAAATTCAAGGTGAGCAGAAGACATGTGGGAGCTGGGAGAGGAAAGGGCAGGGAAACCAGGTTAGACTTACAGTGGCACAGGCAGCCACGGAATGAGAAGTAAGCCAGAGAAAGGGAACAAAATAACTCACCACTAGTACTAGCCACTCCTCAGGTTGAGCGATCTACTTCCATAGTGATACCGCCTCAGAAACCCAAGGAGGGAACGCTGAGTTGGGTGCAACTTAACAGCACATAACAACAACAACAACAGTAGACATTAGTCATTTGGGCTGAAGACCTATGCAAGGGGGAAAGCCTGTGTTAGGGCATTTGGAGAACCTTGTCTCAGGGTGGCCTCTCACCTGACTAAATCTCAGCAACAGCTGGATAAATGGCTTCATGTCCCCAGAAGGCTCCTAGACCCATGCCAGTGCACCATGATTGGAGAACACTCTCTGAGCTAACAAGCATACACCTCCTTGGCACCCAGGGATTAATACTCATTTCAACACCCTCATCCACAAAGATACCTGGCTATCTCCTTGACTGCCCAGCTTCCCCCACAACTCACTTCTAGCAGACAGGGCTAATGTCTGAAGCTCACCTGCATGGTGCCTGAGGCACTGACAGATCCTTTTCACACTGAACACCAGAGGCACACCTCTGCAACTTTCTCTCTCAGAGGCACCCACTCGAACCAGGCACCTCTGACCTCAGGGAATGGAAATGCCTGTGTTGGAGCAGTTGGAGAAGATAGTCTCAGAGTGGTCTCTCATTAGAGTCTGGACAGGAGGTGGATAAATGTTTGTGTGTTCCCAGAAGGATTTCACACCCATGCCAGTGAATCACAACTGGAGAGCTACAGCCTCTGTTCCAAAAGAATGGATTCCCTGCAAATACTGGTGAAACTTCTCCCTGTACCCACCAAGCCAATGGGTGGCAACATCCTGTCCAGATCCCCCAGCCACCTGTTGTGCAGCTTAGCCGCTCTCGGCAACCCACTCCAGACAGATCAGGGACTGTGGCTCTCTCTGCAATTCATCACTAGGTGATTTTTCTCACAATGAATACAAAAGACAAAAACCAGAAGCCTCCTCTCCGAAGATGCCTACTTGTGTCAGGTTCCTTTTAGCTCTGCAAGCACATGCTTTAGTAGTTCAGCAGTTTGCATTACAACAGCCTGCTCCCAGGAATACTGGCTGACCATAATTAGAAAACTTTCTTCTTCTCAACTTCCGTATTTTCCCCTTATTTTTCTCCTTTTCTTTCTCTCAGTTTTTCTTCCTCTTTATTTAGTCATTTCTCCCTCTTCTTTTTCATTTTTATCAATCTTTCTTCTCCTTCACCCACATTTTTCTTTTTCCTTTCCTGCTTGTTTTCCTTTTTCTCTATTTTTTATCAGCTAATTTTATTCTAACTTCTTTTCTTTTTCTTCTCTTCTCTTTGTACAGTTTTTGTTTTGTTTTGTTTCTTTCCTGCCCCATTCAGGGTGAGAAGGACATTAACTCTCCACTACTCAGACATATTTACAGCACAGACCACTTGACTGAGTGGATGAGAACCACCTCCATCTCCTGTACCACTGGATCAATGACAGAGAGTGTACAATACCTACTCACACCACCCACAGCTCCTCTTCATGACCAACAGAGATTTGTGCCAACATTCCTACCAGTTATTCCACCAACTCAAAAACAGCTGGGGAGGGCCCCATTGCTGTCAAGCTAACAAAAATAAATAAATAAATAAAAGAAGCACACCTGCCCCATCCATCTGAATATATTGAAATTAAGTGAAACCAAAATATAGGGTGAAACAAACCAACACTTGATGAACAAATAAAAGCAATCACTTCAAAATGTCTCATAGACAACAGACAATTTCAATGCAAACTAAGAAAAAGGATGAGATAGTGGAAGCAACAACAACAACAAAAAAAAAACTCACTGCCATCGAGTCAGATCCCACTCATAGTTACCCCTCCTTGGGTTTCCAAGGAGGCATCACTATGGAAGTAGATCACCCAATCTTCCTTCTGAGGAGTGGCTGGTGAGTGTGAACTTCCAGGCTTCTGATTAGCAGTCAAATGCCTTAGGCACTAGGCCACCAGAGCTCTTATAGTGGAAGCAGGTGACCAAAATAAAGAACTAGGAAACTTTCTGAGAAAGAACAGATAACAGAACTATCTATTAGGAACACAAAAGATAGATAGATGATAGATAGATAGATAGATGATAGATAATAGATGATGATGATAGATAGATAGATAGAGATAGAAACATGATCTGTCAAGAGCTCAAGGAAACTCTTTTAAAAAGCAAGGAGAAGGCAGAAAATGCCCTTGGAGAATTCAGGAAAACAATATAATGGCAAAAGACAAAATGTATAGACAATTAGAAATCATGCAAAAACAGCAATTAGAAATCCAGAAGACTAACATTAAAATTATGGAGATAGATAGCATGGTGGAAGAAAAAAGGACTAGAATTAAGTTGGCTAAAGGACACATTAGGCACCTTGAGGAAAAATCCTTGACCCCAACTTATATGAGGTAAAGAATCAGAAAAAAAAAAAAAAAAAGATTGAAGGAAGCAAAAGAGTTCTACGAAGTGATATCAAGAAAAATAAACTACATGTGGTTGGAATTCCAGAACAAGTGGCAGAAAAAGGAAAAATAAAGAGAGAGAAAATTATAAAAGATATGCATCCAAGAAGCACAACGAGCCCATAAAGATAGACTCCAGGAGAAAGTCGCTAAGATATACCATAACCAAGCTTTCCAAAATCAAAGACAAAGAAAGAATCTTGAAAGTAGCTGAAGAAAAATGAAACGTTACTTAAAAAGGGCAGCCAATAAGATTACCTCTGATTTATCTGCAGAAACCATGCAAGCGAGAAGGGAATGGGATGACATATACAAAACATTGGAAGAAAAAAAAAATGCCAACCAAGAATTGTGTATCTAGCAAAACTTTCCCTCAGTTACAATGATGAAGTTAGGACATTCCCAGACAAACAAAAATTAAGGGAAATTGTAAATGCCAGACCAACATTACAAGCTATGCTAAAGGGAGCCCTGTGAACAAAAAACCAACAGTAGAAGACAATAACCTAAGATTAAGACACATGAGAACATCACCCAGAAGGCAACCCAGAAAAAGAATTCTCAAACTAAAATAAGCTTACAAAATGGAAAATGAAGAACCAACATGTCAATCTATAAACAACAAGAACTAAACAGCAAAAAGAGGGATGAAGTGGAATGATTACAGGCCTTCCAAATGGAGAAGACAACAGGAAGATATTAATACAGTACAGACTGCTCCAAACATTAAAAAAATAAATAAAACAAACTCAATGCCATCGAGTCAGATCCGACTCATATTGACCCCTACTTGGATTTCTGAGGCATTATTACTACGGAAATAGATTGCCCAACCTTCCTTCTGAGGAGTGGCTGGTGGGTTTGAACCACCAGCCTTCTGGTTAGCAGTCAAATGCCTTAGGCACTATGCTACCAGAGCTCCAAACATAGGAAGATAAAAATTCTCTACAGCGTAACCACAAAGAAAATTAGTAAGTCTTCTAATGAAAATAAGAAAGAAAGAAAACACAAGGACATGTTGTTGTTTTGGTGCTGTGGAGTTGGATGCAATTCACAGCGATCATATGAACAACAGAAGGAAACACTGCCCATTCCTCCCCCATGCTCACACTCCTTGCTTTGCCTGAGCCCACCATTGCAGCCACTGCATCAATCTATCTTGTAGAAGGTCTTCCCCTTCTTCGATGATGCTCTACTTTACCAGCACATCTTTCTCCAGGGAATTTTCCCTTCTGAGAGCATGACCAAAGTAAGTGAGACAAAGTCTGGCCATTCTGACTTCCAGGGAGCATTCTGGCTGCAGTTCCTCCAGGACAGATTTGTTTGTTCTTCTGGAAGCCCATGATATATTCAATATTCTTTGTGAACACCACAATTCAAAGTCATCAATCCTTCTCTGGGCTTCCTTATTCATTTTCCAACTTTCACATGCATATGAGGCAAATGAAAATACTGTGACTTGATTAAGGTGTACCTTAGTCTTCTAAGTGACATCTTTGCTCCTTAACACTTTAAAGAGGTCTTTGCAATAAATTTTCCCATTGCAATATGACTTCTAAATTCCTGACTACTGCTTCCATGGGTGTTGATTGTGAATCCAAGAAGATATCCCTGACAACTTAAAACTTTTCTGCACTTATCATGATGTTGTTTATTGGTCCAGTTTTGAGGATTTTTGTTTTCTTTATGGTGATGTGTAATCCATGCTGAAAAACTGGGCTCTTTTATCTTCATCAGCAAGTACTTCAAGTCATCTTCACTTTCAGCAACCAAGGTTGTGTCATCTACATATTACAGGTTTTTAATGGTTCTTCCTTCAATCCTGATGTCATATTCTTCATATAATCCAGCTACTCGGACTATTAGCATAGACATCAAATAAATACAGTGAAAGAATATAACCCTAACGCACACGTTTCCTGATTTTAAACCATGCAGTAACCCCTTTTTCTGTTCAAATGACGGCCTCTTTGTCTATATACAGGTTACCATTGAGCACAATTAAGTGCTCTGGAATTCCCATTCTTCACAATGTTATCCATAAGTTGTCATGATCCGCACAGTTGAATGCCTTTGCATAGTCAAAGCACAGGTAGATACCTTTCTGATATTCTTTGCTTTCAGTCAAGATCCCTCTGCCATCAGCAATGATATCCCTCATTCCATATCCTCTTCTGAATCCAGCTTACATTGCTGAAAATTGCCTATCAATATACTGCTGCAACCATTTTTGAGTTATCTTTAGCAAGATTTTACTTGCATTTGATATTAATAATGTTGTTTGATAATTTCTACATTCAGTGAGATCATCTTTCTTTGGAATGGGTACAAATGTGGATCTCTTCCAGTCAGTTGGCCAGGTATCTCTCTTCCAAATTTCTTGGCATAAACGAGTGAATGCTTCTAGTGTGACATTCATTTGTTGAAACATCTCAATGGTATTCTGTCAACTTTTAGGGTCTTGTTTTACGCTAATTTATTTAATGCAGCTTCAACTTCCTCCTTCAAGACCATTGGCTCTTGATCATATGCTCCCTTCTGAAATAGTTGGACATCCACAAATTCTTTTGATCCAGTGACTCTGTGTATTCCTTCCATCTTCTTGGGATGCTTCCTGCATCAGTCAGTATTTTGCCCGTAGAATCCTTCTATGTTACAACTCAAAGCTTGACTTTTTTCAGTTCTTTCAGCTTAAGAAAAGCTGAATGTATTCTTCCCTTTTGGTTTTCTAACTCCAGGTCTTTGCACATTTCATTATCTTACTTTACTTTGTCTTCTCAAGCTACCCTTCGAAATTTTCTGTTCAGTTCTTTTATTTCAGCATTTCTTCCATTCACTTTAGCTTCTCTACAACAAGAAAAGGATTCTGAGACTCTTCTGATATCCATTATGGTCTTTTCTTCCTTTCCTGTAATTTTAAGGATTTTTTACTTTCTTTAAGTATTTATTATGCTTTTGATGTCACCCCATAACTTGTCTGGTCTTCAGTCATTGATATTCAATGCATCAAATCTATTCTTCAGATAGTCTCTAAATTCAGGTAGAATATATCTTGTAGATTTAATTTTCTTCAGCTTCATCCTGAATTTACATATGAACAATTGATGGTCCATTCCACAGTCATCTCCTGGCTTTGTTTTCACTGATGATATTAAGCTTCTCCATCACCTCTTTCCACAGAGTAGTCAATCTGATTTCTGGGTACTCCATCTGGCAAGGTCCACATGTATAGCTGCCGCTTATGTTGTTGAAAAAAGGTATTTTCAATGGATAAGTCTGTTAGTCTTACAAAACTCTATCATGTGATCTGCAGCATCATCTCTATCACAAAGCCCATATTTTCTACTATCAATGGTTCTTCTTTCTTTCCAACATTTGCATTCCAAACACCAATAAATATCAACATATCTTGATTGCACATTTGATCAATATCAGACTACAGAAGTTGGTAAAAAAAAAAATCTTCAATTTCTTCCTCTTTTGTTTTGGTAGTTGTTGCATACATTTTAATAGTAGTAGTGTTAAGTAGTCTTCCTTGTAGGTGTATCAATATCCAGCAATGTTTTTCAGGATAGAGCTTGAAACATTCTTTATGATGTTGAATGTGATGTCATTTCTATTCAATTTGTCATTCCCAGCGTAGCAGATCATGTGATTGTCTGATTCAAAATGGCCAATACCACTTCATTTCAATTTACTAATGACCAGGATATAAATGCTTATTCATGTCATTTTGGTTTTTTGTTTGTTTGTTTGTTTGTTTTGTTTTGTTTTGTTTTTCATTTTGTGTGTGTGTGTGATTTGGATGAAAGTTTACAGAGCAAATTCATTTTTGATGCAGCAGTTCATACACATTTTGTCTCATGATATTGACTATAATTCCCCACAATGTAACAGCTCTCTTCCCACTTCCTCCCCATAATTACCTCTTTCCTGTGTCCTTCCTTCCTATATCCTCCCACCCCCTGAGCTGTCTCCCTATACAAACACTGCACTTCTGCTTTCCCATGATTGATCACTCCAAAGAATATATCTAACTGGTGTAGTTGTTCACTCCATATGCCTCTCTATTGTTTGCTGGAAGCCACATGCTTGAATTCAATTCCAGAACTGAAGGGTCACTAGGGGCCATAGTCTCAGGGGTCTCATCAGGCTCTATCAGACCAGCAAACCTGGTCTTTTTTTTTTATGTTTTTGAATTTTGTTCCATATTATTCTCCCACTCTATCCAGGATCTCCTGCTCTGATTCCCCTCTGAGTGGTTGACAGTGGTAGCTAGGCACCATCTAGTTCTTGTGGTCTCATGATTGTATAGGTTAATGATCACACGAACGACCAGTCCCTTGGACCTATTTTTCATGTGTCTTTGGTTTTTTACTTTCTTCTTTGCTCTAGATGAGGAGAGACCCATCATTGCATCTAGATGGCCGCTTGCAAGGTTTTAAGATCCCAATCACTACTCACCAAAGCAGGATGTAGAACAATGTTTTTGTGTAGTATATTATGCCAATTGAGCTTGATGTCCCCTCCGACCATGGTCCCAAGTCCACAGGTCCAACTACTCACTCCCTCTGGGAAGAGGCTGTGGCCAAGAAGCCACCACAACCTTGTCCCTTGTCAACTTGACAATACACCTGGACATTCTTACAGTGCATAAAAATATGCATGTAGAAACATTGTCTGCTAACCCTATACATGGTCATGGGCATACTACCCCGTGCCTAGATATACCTGATTGTTCATCCTGTCCACCTATCTATCCACCTGTAGATCAATGCTTGCCATCACTGACAATGCAGTACTGTACATACAAAAGGGCCATCTTTGTTGTCTATACCTCCCATGTAACTCTTGACACTTCCAGTATTCCTAGATTCATATTTTGTACATTACACATTCTGATTATAAGCAAGTATCTGCAGTTGTTTCTTCCCATTTTGAATCATGCCCCATCAGCAAATGAAGGTCCTAAAAGCTTTACTCCCTCATTAAGGTCAACTCTTCTTTAGGTAGGCAGTTCTTCCATAGTTGTATTTTAAGTGTCTTCCAACCAGAGAGGCTTATCTTCAGACGTTATATCAGATAATATTTCATAAAGTTTCCAGTAATATATCAGATAGTGTTTCACTGTTATTCATAAGGTTTTCAGTGGCTAGCTATTTCAAAAGTGGATAGCCTCATCCTTCTTCCCAATCTGTTTTCATCTGGAATCTCCACTGAAACCTGTCCACCATGGGTGACCTTGCTGGTATTTGAAATGCTGGTGGCATAGCCTCCACCCTCACAGCAACACACAAGCCACCACAGTACAATAAACTGACAGATAAGTGGTGGCACAAAGATGTAGTAACTAAAAAATCAACAACAGTGAAGAAACAGAAAAGAAAATCTAATAATAAAATGAACTCAGCATAGAAAAATATTTGGAACAAACAAACCATCAACACCATAACAGAAAACACAAAAGAATGACAGCTGTAAATTCACACTGATCAGTAATTACACTGGATGTGAATGGATAAAATGCACCAGTCAAGAGAAAGAGAGTGGAAGTATGAAAAGAAAACAAGATTAATCAATATGCTTTGTACAAGACTCACCATAGACACAACGATAAAAATAAATTAAAAATCAAAAGATGGAAAAATATATATCAAAATAATGGCAACCAAAAAAGAGGAGGAGTGACAGTAGTAATTGCTGATAAAATTAACTTCAAGTCTTCAAGGTGAAAACCAGCATAAGGTACAAGAAAGGGCATTAAAAGATGATAAAAGAGTCAATAGTCATAATAAATACCTTTTACCCAATAAAAAGAACTCCAAAATACATAAAGCAAACATTCAGTGAACTGAAAGGAGACATAGACAATTATACAATACTAACAGAAAACGTTAACACACCACTTTCATTGAAGGACAGAACAACCAGAAAAAAAAATCAACAAAGATACAGATGATCTCAATAAAATAATCAACTAACTTGATCTCATAGACATATACAGAAAAATTGACCCTACAAAAACACAATAAACATTCATTTCTATTGTATATGGATCATTCTCCAGAATAAACCATATGTTAGGCCATAAAATAAGCCTCAATAAATTTAAGAACATTGAAATACTACACAGCATCTTCTTGGATAATGACACTATAAAATTAGAAATCAATAATAGGAGGACCAGAGGAAAAAAAATCAAATATGTGGAAACTGAATAACACACTGCTCAAGAACTACTAGGTAACAGAAGAAATTAAATGCGAAATTAAAAAATTCCTAGAAACAAACAAGAATAAAAATACAAAAACCTTAGAAACATAGGCATAGAAAAAGCACTACTGAGAGGTCATTTTATAGCAATTAAAGCACACATCAAAAAAGAAGAAAGAATGAATATCAACACCTTAACCCAACTACTCCAACAATTAGAAAAAGAGGAACAAAAGAAGCATATACTTTCCAGCAGAAAGGAAATAATAAAGACCACAGTAGCATAGTGCCTAAGGCACTTGACTGCTAACCAGAAGGCTGGCGTTTCAAACCCACCAGCCACTCCTCGGAAGGAAAGTTGGACAATCCTACTTCCGTAGTGATACTGCCTTGGAAACCCAAGGAGGGGTCGCTATGAGTCGAGGTCAACTCGACAGCAAATAACAACAACAACAACAACAACAGAAGAAATAAATGAAGCAGAAAACATAAAACATAAAAACAATAGAAAAATTCCAAGAAACACATGACCTACCTAAACTAACACAGACTGAGGTATAAAACATGAACAGACCTATAACAAAAGAAAAAATTGAACAAGTCATGAAAATCTCCTTACAAAAGAAATGCCCTGGCCCAGATGGCTTTGCTGGAGAATTCTATCAAATGGTCAGAGAAGAGCTCACATCTATCCTACTCAAACTATTCCAGAATATAGAAAAGGATGGACTACTCCCAAATTCATTCTATGAAGCAAGCACAACCCTGATATCAAAACCAGGCAGAGACACCATTAAAAATGAGAAGTACAGATCAATATCCTTCATGAGTATAGATGCAAACATCTTCAACAAAATCCTCACCAATAGAATTCAACAATATGCATTAAAAAATAATGATAACACATCATTACCAAGTTGAATTCATACCAGGTATGCTAGGATACTTCAATATAAGAAAAACAACCAACATAATCCATCACATAAGTAAAGGGAAGGAAAAGAACTACATGATGATATCAATTGATGCAGAAAAGGCATTTGATAAAATATGACATCCATTTCTGATTGGAAAAAAAAAAAAAACTCTCAGCAAAATAGGAATAGAAGGGAAAATCTTCAACATAGTAAAGGGAATAAACACAAACCAACAACCAACATTATGCTCAATGGAGACTCAATATATCATCCTTGTGAGCGGGAAGCAGATAAGGATGCCCTCTATCACCACTTCTATTCAACATTGTGTTGGGAGTCCTACCCAGGGCAACAAGGCAAGAAAAAAGAAATAAAATTAATACAAATTGGCAAAGAGAAAAACTATCTATACTTGCAGACACATGATCCTATACATAGAAAAAACAAGAGATTAAGCAAGAACACTACTAGAATTAATTGAAAGATTCAGCAAAGTAGTAACATAGAAGATCAACTTACAAAATTTAGTTGGATTCCTCTACATCAGCAAAGAGATCTCTGAAAAGGAAGTAATGAAAACAATACCATTTACAATAGCTACCAAAAAGATAAAATACGTAGGAATATATCTTACCAGGGACACAAAAGACCTATATACAAAGAAAACTACCAAGCCCTACTACAAGAAACTATCTGAGACCTATATAAATGGAAGAATATTTCACACTCATGGATAGGAAGACTAAACATTGGGAAACTGCCAATACTACCCAAAGCAATCTATAGATTAAATGTAATCAAGATTCAGACTGACATTTTTGAAGGACATAGAAAACTTATCACTAATTTTATATGGAAAGGGAAGGAATGGGATATGCAAAGCACTACTGAAGAAGAACAATAGAGTAAGAGATCTCACACTCTTTGATCATAAAACTTACTATACAGCCATGGTAGTGAAAATAATCTGGTACTGGTACAATGATAGACATACTGACTAGTGGAACAGTTAAGAATCAAAAAATAAAACCATCTACATATGGACAGCTGATCTTCGACAAGGGTCAAACGCATTATATGGGGAAGAAATAGTCTCTTTAACAAATGGTGAAGGCAAAATTGGATAAACATTTGCAGATAAATGAAATAAAATCTATACCTGACACCATTCAGAAAAACAAAATCAAGATATTAAAGATGTAGATATGAAATGTAAAACTATAAAAGTCATCAGCACATAATGCTATCAAATTAGAAATCAACATTAGGAAGATCAACAAGAGTGAACACATGGATACTGAACAACACCCTCCTTGAGAAAAACTGGGTAAGAGAAGAAATCAAAATTGAAATTCGAATATTCCTTGAATCAAACGAGAATGAAAACACAACATACCAAAATTTTGGGACACAGCAAAAGAAGTGATCAGAGGCCAATATATAGCAATAAATGCACACATGAAAAAAGAAGAAAGAACCAAAATCAACACTTAAACCAACATATCCAACAATTAGAGAAAGAACAGCAAGAAAAGCCTACAGTCACCAGAAGAAAGGAAATAATCAAGATTAGAGCAGAAATCAATGAAACAGAAAATAGAAGGGCTATAGAAAAAAATCAACAACCAGAAGTT
>NW_006922030.1:795165-806452 GCF_000298275.1 Orycteropus afer afer | reverse complement strand
GCTGTATGGAAAGTGAATTTGCTCTGTAAACCTTCATCCAATTCACAATTTAAAAAAAAAAAAAAAAACTATAAAGATAATCAAAGATAAAACAGAGGCAAATTTAGGGCTCCTAAATTATGGCATAAAAAAATAAACAACAACAATTTATGTCATAAATAGACTATCAAACAACCCAAAACACACAAACAGCAGAAGATAAACTAAATGACAGGGACCTTCTAAAAATTAAATTCTAAACTAAAAATTAATTTCTTCTCCAAAAGAATGAAAAGAGGACCTACCAATTGGAAAAAATATTTGTCAACAACATATCCAACAAGGGACTTATCTCTAAAATTTATAGATAACTTTAGCACTTCAACATCAAAAACACAAACAATCCAATTAAAAAATGAGTAGAGGACATGAACAGACACTTCACAAAAGAAGATATTCAGGCAGCCAACAAACACACGAAGAAGGGCTCATGATCATTGGTCATTGTTGTTATTTTTGTTAGGTACCATCGAGTGGGCTTGACTCCTGTCTACAACAGAACGAAATATTACCCAGTCCTGCACCATCCTCACAATCTTTGCTATGCTTGAGTCCATCGTTGCAACCACTGTTTAAATCCATCTCACTGAGGGTCTTCCCCTTTTTCACTGATCCTCTACTTTGCCAAGCATAATATCTTTCCTCACGGACTGGTCTCTTCTGACAACATGACTGAAATAGATGAGAAAAAGTCTGGCCATTCTCTTTTTTAAGAGTTGTACTTCCAGGACAGATTTGTTTGTTCTTCTAGCAGTCAATAATATTCTCAGCATTTTTTGCCAACACCATGATTCAAATGCATC
Source organism: Orycteropus afer afer (assembly GCF_000298275.1). Lineage (NCBI taxonomy): Eukaryota > Metazoa > Chordata > Mammalia > Tubulidentata > Orycteropodidae > Orycteropus > Orycteropus afer. The sequence continues at coordinate 805,610 of NW_006922030.1, read as the reverse complement.
GATTCTTCTCTGGTCTTCCTTATTCATTGCCCAGATTTCACATGCATATGAGGCAATTGAAAATACCACAGCTTGGATTAGGTGCACCTACCTTAGTCTTCAAAGTGACATATTTGCTCCTTAACACTTTAAAGAGGTCTTTTGCAGTACATTTGCCCAGTGTAATATGTCTGGTTTCCTGACTGCTGCTTCCATGGATGTTAACTTGAATCCAAGTACATTGAAATCCCTGACAACTTCAATCTTTTCTCCATTTATCATGATGTTCCTTATTGATCAAGTTGTGAGGATTTTGGTTGTCTTTATGTTGATGTGTAATCTATACTGAAGAACATAGTTTTTGATGTTCAGTAAGTCCTTCAAGTCGTCTTCACTTTCAGCCAGCAAAGTTGTATCATCTGCATATCACACACTGTTAATGAGTCTTCCTCCAATCCTGATACCACATTCTTCTTCATATAGTCCAGCTTCCCAGATTATTTCCTCAGTATACAGACTGAATGTATGGTGAAAGGATACAACTCTAATGCACACCTTTCCTGATTTTAAACCTTGCAGTATCCTCTTGTATTGAACTACAGTCTCCTGGTCTATGTACAGATTCTTCATGAGCATAATTAAGTGCTCTGGAATTTCCATTCTTCAAAATGTTATCCATAATTTGTTATTATCCACGCAGCTGAATGCCTTTGCATAGTCAATAAAACACAGGTAAATATCTTTCTCAAATTCTTTGCTTCAGCCATTAGCCTTTAGAAAGATGCAAGTCAAAACAGCAATGAGATATCATCTCACTCCAACAAAAATACCAAATTTCAACAAGACATAAAGCAACAAATGCTGGTGAGAGTTTGGAGAAATTCAAATCCATCAGCCACACCTCAGAAGGAAGGTTGGGCAATCGACTTCCATAGCGATACTGCCTCAGCAACCCAAGGAGGGGTCGCTATGAGTCGGGGCCGACTCGATGGCACACAACAGCAACAACAACAGAACTCTCATACACTGCTGATGGGACTACAAAATGGTGCAACTACTGTAGAAAATAGCTTGGTGCATTGTTAAAAAGTTGGAGTTATAAGTACCATTTGATCCAGCAATCCCACTACTAGGTGTGTATCCTAAAGAATTGAGAACTGGGACACAAACAGATACATGCTCACCCATGTTCATCACAGCACTTCACAATAGCAAAGAGATGGAAAAACGTAAGTGTCCATCAACCAATGGATAACCAAACTATGGTATGTAGACACAATACAATAATATGCAACATTAAGAAATAATGAAGAATCCACAAAACACCTAATGTGGATGAACTTGGAAGACATTATGCTGAGTGAAATTAGTCAATCACAGAAAGACAAATATTTTGAGTTCACTATTGAAGGCTGGTGGTTCAATCCCACCAGCCATTCCTTGGAAAGAAGATCAGGAATCTACTTCCATAGTGATACCACCTCAGAAACCCCAGGAGGGGTCGCTATGAGTCAGGACTGACTTGACAGCAGTGAGTTCGGTTTTTTTGTTTTTTATTATAAAAAAATCAGGGAAAGGTTTACACAGCAAAGAAAATTTTCATTGTTGGTTACCAGGGATGGGAGGGGAGGAGAGGGAAAATTGTAACTAGTTAAGAAACATGTATTGATTTGGGTGAAGGGAAAGGCAATGTAATAAAAATGTGATCAACACAGTATCACTTAGGAAAAGGAAGACATCGAGAGGTGCAGAAGGGGTACAGACAACAAAGGTAAACACTATTACATACACAATACTGCATTATCAGTAATGATAAAAACTAATCTACAAGTGGATACATAAGTAAACAGCCAAGATGATCAGGTACAGATTGCCAAATGAGAATATACTGATGAACATATATAGGTTTGGCAGATGATATTTCTACCTACATATCTGTATGTTCTATAAAAATATCCATAGATATAATAGAGCTAGGAAAAGTAAAGTTAAGATACCTTTTAGCCACATCCAATAACCCTGAGAGAGTGAGTTTCTGTACCTTGGGGTCAGGACCATGGTTGCAAGGGACATCTACCTGAAATGGAACAACATAATACACAAAAACATTGTTCTACATCCTACTTTGGTGAGTAGTGACTGGAGTCTTAAAAGCTTATGAGCAGACATCTAAGTTGGTTTCTCCTCATCCAGAGAAAAGAAGATTGAAGAAAATCAAAGACACATGGAATGAGTTAGTCCAAGGTACTAATGGACCATGGGATCCTCAGCCTGCATTACCCTGAGATCAGAAGAACTAGGGAGTGCCTGGCTACCAAGGCCAACCCCTCTGAAAGGGATCAAAATTGGAGATTCTGGATAGAACAGGAGATAAATGTGGAACAAAATTCAAAAACAAAACAACAACAGCAAAAAAAAGGACCAGGATTATTGGTCAAATAGAGATAGTTGAAATCCCCAAGACTATAGCCCCTAGTCACCCTTCAAGCCTGGAATTGAACTCATTCCTGTGGCTTAACACTCAGCCAAACAATAGAAAGGCCTAAGAGCGGAACAATTACAGCAGGGAGATGCACTCCTTAGAACAATCAACTATGAGAGATCAGAAGGGCAGCATTTGTGCACGGAGAAATCTAGGGACCATAAATGTATACCAAAAAAAAGACATAGGGAAAGGGTAACCACAAGGAGGAAATGCAAAGAGAGCTGTTACATTGTGGGGATTTTAATCAGTGTCATGACACAAAATGTGTATGAACTGTTGAATAGAAAATGAATCTGCTCTGTAAAACTTCACCCAAATCACAATAAAAAGTTAAAAAAAAGTGGGTTATTAATTGTACATAATCTATACTTATAACACCATTGATTCAGAGTAGGAAAAAGGAAGAAGAGGATTGGGACAGATAGAATTTTGCCTCAAAAAAGCCCTAAGTCCCAGTACCTGTGAACTGACTGTCTTAGTTACCTTCTGCTCCTAACACACAAATACTATAAGTGAGTGACTTTAAAAAATTTATTTTCTCACAGTTCTGGAGGCTAAAAGTCCAAATCAGGGTCTTAGCCATGTTGATTATTTTCTTACTGGTAGCCTTGACATTCCTTGGCTTACAGCTATCTTCACATGGCATCTGTCTTCCCTCATGTGTCTTCCTCTCCTCCCTTTGTGTTTCTGTATCCATTGTGCTCTTTCTATAACTCAGAAATTATTAGATTATAACTGACACTACTCAGGTATGGCCCAATTAATATAACAAAGAAAACTCTATTTTCAAAGAGTTCATATTCCAGACATAGTGGCAAAGATTTCAATCCATATTTTGGAAGAACATAATTCAATCCATAACAGAGATAGGGTCTTTGAAGATGATATTAGTTAAGTTAACATGAGGTCATACTGGAGTAGGGTTGATCCTAATTCAATATGGGTGGTGTCCTTGTAAAAAGAGAAGAGACACAGAGACAGGCACACAAAGGGGAAACAGCCATTTAAAGACGGAGGCTTAGATTGAAGTGATACATCTGTAAAAAAAGGAATGCCATGGAAGAAGCAAGAGAGGGTCTTCTCCTACATCTTTAAGAGACAGAATGGCCCTGCTGACACCTTGATTTTGGACATCTAGACGCTATAATTGTGAGGTAACAAATTTCTGTTGTTTTCAGTTATCTGATTTGTTGTATTTGCTATGGCATCCTTAGGAAATAAATGTTGTTGTTGTTAAATATCATCAAGTCAGTTCTGACTCATAAAAACTCTATGTACAACAGAATTAAACATTACATGGTCCTGCACCATTCTCACAATCATTGCTGTGTTTGAGCCCATTGTTGTGGATACTAGGACAGTCCTTCTCATTGAGGGTCTCTTTTTCACTAACCCTCCACTTTACTAATATTACATCCTTCTCCGGGGACTGGTCCCTCCTGATAACATATCCAAAGCATATGAGATGAAGTCTTACCATCTTCACTTCTAAGGAGCATTCTGGCTATCCTTCTCCTAAGACAGATTGTCTCATTCTTCTGGCAGTCCACGGTATATTCAATATTCTTCACCAACACCAAAATTCAAAGACATCAGTTTTTCTTTGGTCTTATTCATTGTTCAGCTTTCTTATGTGTATGAAGTGATTGAAAATACTATGGCTTGGTTCAGGGGAAATTTAATCAAAGAAACTAAAACAATGATTATGTTCAGAAGCAATATAGATTCTTTTAAATATATTTTATTGAAATATAATTTCTGTACAGTAGTGAAATACACAAAACTAAAGTGATATGAGAGACTTAAATGACCTATGTTCTCTCTACTTAAGATTTCTCCGTGTTGAACAGTTTAAGTTAAAAGAACCTGTTTTGCTTCTCCATTTGAAGACTGAAAACTAAATGAAGACAAGAACTCTAAATAAACTGAACATTTTTATTTCATTTTGGTAACTAGCAATAAGCAAGATACAGAAGTCAGAACTTGAGCAGAAATTACAAAGGAGAAAGTAGTTGTCATTTCGGCAGAAGCTGAGCCCCTAGTTGGCATGAATTCCAGTGGGAAATGGTAATTAGATATGTTCAGATTCTAACCATCTGGAACTATAGGAAGCTTCTAAATTTGATTTGTGTTGGAGGAATTGTGGTCAAATAAGGGACATGCGCAGAGTGATTTGGATATGCTCCAAAATGTGGCCTTTTTGGACCAAAAAACATGTAACTCTAGAAGAAAAATATGAGCAGAGTAATGTTCCCCTTTGCCCTAGAGCTGTTTCTTGGAAACCTGTCTGGAGAACACATGAATTAACCAATAAGTATCTACCCAGAATTTCCAGTATTACAGGAAAAAACAAAAAGATATTTTGTTTTTATGTTAACATTAGAACACCAAGATATTCTACCAAAATATAGTTCCTCCATAAGCTCAGTAAGTTTTAAGCATTGAAAAGGCATTTGAAACAAAAACAGTTAAATTGAGGTTGGACAACATTTCACACCCACATGTATGTCACCTCAGCAGAACCACCTTTAAGTCAGTTTCCAACTATGCCTGGGAGGTTTCAGAGATGTGTCTATAGGCTAGTTTCATAAGAGAGATAATGGCATTTTCACAAAATAGCAGCATAAAAGTCCAATGGAGCTATGTAGATGAGATTCCAAACTAATATTTCTGTATCATAGAGATAAAGAGTCTACTGCCATTATTTTATGACATCAAAATATGTGAATGACTGAACTGATTGCAGAAGGAAGCAAAAAAAAAAAAAAAATGATCTGGATTAGTTTCTGCAGCCATTATTGGGCTAATCAATGATACAAGCATTTGAAATAATAGTTATTTTATCATGTGGTTTTTTTGTTTGTTCGTTCATCCGGCTCTGGTAGCATAGTGGCTAAGACACTTGCCTGCTAACCAGATGGCTGGCGGTTCAAACCCACCAGCCACTCCTCGGAAGGAAGGTTGGGCAATCCTACTTCCGTAGTGATACTGCCTCGGAAACCCAAGGAGGGGTCGCTATGAGTCAGGGCTGACTCGACAGCACATAACAACAACAACAACAACAACCTTGTAATAGGAATATTAACATTGTCTGATACAGTGCCACATGATGAGCCCTTTAGGTTGAAATGCACTCAAAACATGAGTGGGAAAGAGCTGCCTCCACAAAATAGAGGTTGCCTTAATGTTGTGGATGGAGTAAAGCTTTCAGGATCATTATTTGCTGGTGTGGCATAACTCAAAATGGGAAGAAAGAGTTGCAGACATCTATAAATAATCAGAATGTGGAACATATGAAGTATAAATCTAGGAAAACTGGAAGTCATCAAAAATGAAATGGAAGACATAAAGATCAATATCCTAGACATTAATGAGCTGGAATGGATTGGTATTGGCCATTTTGAGTTGACAATCATTTGCTGTACCATCCCGGGAATGACAAATTGAAGAGGAATGATGTCACATTCATCATCAGATAGAAAATTTCAAGATATATTTGGAAGTACGATGCTGTCAGTGATAGAATAATATCCATACACCTACAAGGAAGACCAGTTAATACAACCACCTTAGTTCTCTAATACAGGTAAAACAGAAATACCACAAGTGGATGACTTTAACAAACAGGAATTTATTATTTTACAATTTAGAAGGCTAGAAATCTGAGTTCAGTGTACCGGCTTTAGGGGCTAGGTGAAAGCCCCTGCACCTAAGGTTTCAGCCCTGCTTCTTGTTCCAGGCCCATTGGAGCTGGAGGCTTCTCCTAACTCATGCAGCTTCTGCCTGCTGAGGCTGATGAACTCAAGATCAGCAGGTAAAATAGCACAAAACCAAGATCAGCAGGTAACACAGCAAGCCACTGGTTTAAGTCCAGGAATTGGAAATGAAGACTCAGCCAAATGCAGGAAACAAAATCTGCCAAAAAGCTAAAGACCTTTCCTAAAGCTTTTTCATATATACTAGAAGCAGGCCACACCCCCAAAAATAACTTCCTTTCAATCATTTATCTGCTTACAGAAAATTACATCATGAAGCTGATTATAATCACATCACAAAGAATAACTACATCCAGCTGTCTAGCCACTCAAAACCATGGCCTAGCCAAGTTGAGGCACAAACTTAACTACCACAACAACTGTTATGCAAATATATACACTAACCACTAATGCTAAAGATTAAGAAATTAAAGATTTTTACCAACTTCTGCAGTCTGAAATTGATCAAATATGCAATCCACATGTACTGATGATTCCTGCTGATTGGAATGGAAATGTTGGAAACAAAGAAGGATCAGGAGTTGCAAAATATGGCCTTGGTGATAGAAACAACAGTAGAGATTGCATGATAGAATTTTGCCAGACCAGTGACATATTCATTTCAAATATCTTCTTTCAACAACATAAATAGTGACTACACATGTGAACTTCATGAATGGAATACAGTGGAATCAAATTGACTACATTTGTGGGAAAAGGTGATAGAGAAGTTCAATATCATCAGTCACAATAAGGCCAGGGGTCAACTGCAGAACAGATGATCAATCTCCAAGCAAGTTAAAATTGAAGCTGAAGAAAATTTAAACAATTCCATGAGAGGCAAAGTATCACCTTGAGTATATCCCACCTAAATTTAAACACCATCTTAAGAATAGACTTGACTAAAGTATAGTGACCAAAGACCAGACAAGTTGTGGGATGATATCAGGATATCATATAAGAAGAAAGCAGAAGATCATTAAAAAGAGAGGAGGGAAATAAAAGACTGAAATGTATGTCAGAACAGACTGTAAAACTTGCTCTTGAATGTAGAACAGCTAAAGCAAATGAATGAAATGATGAAGTAAAAGAATTGAACACATTTCAAAAGGTGGCTCAAGAAGACTAAATAGTATAATGAAATGTGCAAAGATTTTGAGTTAGAAAACCAAAAATGAAGAACATGCTTGGCATTTCTCAAGTTGAAAGAACTGAAGGAAAACTTCAAACCTCAAGTAATAATATTGAACTATACTGTAGGGAAAATACTAAACACAGAAATAATATTGACAGTGGCTACCAGGAGTGGAAGGGGAGGGGAGAGAACACTGCAAAAATTTTTTAAAATATAAAATTTAATTAATTGATTGATTTTTAAAAGATTATATTATGTATGTATATATTGACTGCATCAAAAGAAGATGAAAGGAATATACAGAGTCATTGTACCAAAAAGAATTGGTCAACATTCAACCATTTCAGAAGGTATCATATGACCTAGAACCAATGGTACTGAAGGAAGAAGTCCAACCTGTACTTAAGGCATTGGTGGAAACAAGATAATAAGAACTGACAGAATACTCACTGAGATGTTTCAAGAAATAAGGAAAAAAAAAAAATGAAATCAGAAGCACTCACTCATGCCAATAAATTTAGACATTAGCTATCTGGACAGCTTAGAATTTGTTGATTCCAAAGAAAGATGATCCAAAAAAAATGTGGAAATTATCAAACAATATCATTAATATAACACACAAGTAAATTTTTGTGAAGATAATTCAAAAACAGTTGAACCAGTATATTCATCAACAGGTAACTGCCAGAAATTCAAATTGGTTTCAGAAGAGGATGTGGAATGAGGGATACCTACTGATGTAAAATGGATCTTGGCTGAAAGAAGAGAATATCAGAAACTTGGTTACTTGTGTTTTATTGACTATGCATAGGCATTCAACTGTACAGAACATTAAAAATGCTACGGATAATATTGCAAAGAATGGGAATTCAAGAACACTTAATTGTGCTCATAAGGAATCTGCACATACACCAAGTGGCAGTTGTTCCAAAAGAACAAGAGACTAGTGGATGGTTTAAAATCAGGAAAGCTGTGTTTCAGTTTTGTATCCTTTCATCACGCTTATTCAGTCTATATGCTGGACTAATATTCCGAGAAACTGACCATATAAAAAATAAAGCAGTATAAAGATTGAAGGAAGATGGGTGAATAACCTGAAATATGAAGATGACACAACCTTGCTTGCTGAAAGCAAGGAGGACTTGAAGCATTTTCTGATGAAGATCAAAGACTACAGATTTCAATATGGATTAAACCTCAACATTAAAAAAAAAAGTCCTCACAACTGGAAGATTGTTTATTGAAGCAACATCATGATAAACAGAGAAAAGACTGATGTTGTCAAGGATTTCATTTTACTTATATCCACAATCAACACCCATAGAAGCAGCAATCAAGAAATCACAAGATGTATTGCATTGGGCAAATTTGCTGCAAAAGACTTCTTTAAAGTGTTAAAAAGCAAAGATGTCACTTTTAGGATGAAGGTGCACTTGACCCAAGCCATGATATTTTCAATTATCTTATATGGTTGCAAAAACTGGATAAGGAATAAGGAAGACAAAGAAGAATTAATACTTCTGAATTACGTTATTGGTGAAGAATACTGAATATATCATGGACTGTCCGAAGAACAAACAAATCTGTCTTGGAAGAACTACAGCCAGAATATTCTTTAGAAGCAAGGATGATGAGACTTAGTTGCATACTTGGGACATGTTTTCATGGGAAAGGATATCATGCTTAGTAAAGTAAAGTATGGATCGACATAGTGTCTGAAAGAATGAGCTCAAACATAGCAACAACCGTGAGAAAGCTGCAGGACCGGCAGTGTTTCGTTCTGTTGTGCATGAGGTTGTTAGGAATCAGAGCTGACTCAACAGCACCTAACGTCAATAACAACTACAGCCTATTCAAAGATGAATTGCTATGCTAAGGCACTCAATTATGAACAGTAAACTTCGCTGTGATTTGCTAAATCACACAAGTTCTCCATTAGGAAGATTTTGAAAAATGGCAAGTTCTTTCAAATCCTGGTTTTGCCACTCACTAAATGTATTCCCTTAGTCAATACTGTTCGATGATAACAGTCTTGAGCACAGAAAGGTTAAACAACCTACTCAAAGTTATTCACCTCTTAAGTAGCAACTCTGGAAATTATCAAATGATATCATTAATATCACATGCAAGTAAAATCTTACTGAAGATATTTCAAAAACAGTTGCAGCAGTATATTGACAGAGAACTTTAGAAATGTAAGCTGGTTTCAGAAGAGGATGTGCAATGAGGGATATCACTGCTGATATCAGATGGATCTTAGCTGAGAGCAAAGAATACCAGAAACATGTTTACTTGTGCTTTATTGACTATGCAATAGCATTTGATTGTGTGGATCATAACAAATTATGGGTAACATTGAGAAGAATGGGAATTCCAGAACACATAATTGTACTCATGAGGAACCTGTACATAGACAAAGTGGCTGTCATTCAAACAGAACAAGGGGACACTGTGTGGCTTAAAATCAAGAAGGAGTTGTATCCTTTCACCATACTTATTCAATCTACACACTGAGCAAATAATCCGAGAAGATGGACTGTATGAAGAAGAACATGGTATGACGATTGGAGGAAGAATCATTAACAACCTGTGATATGCTGATGACACAACTTTGCTGGCTGAAAGTTAGGATGACTTGAAGCACTTACTGATGAAGATTGAAGACTACAGTCTGCAGTATGGATTATATCTCAATATAAAGAAAATAAAAATCCTCACAACTGGTCCTATAAGCAGCATCATGATGAATGGAGAAAAGATTGAAATTGCCAAAGACTTCACATTGCTTGTTTCTACAATTGCCACCAATGGAAGCAGCAGTCAAGACATCAGCCAAGGTATAGCACTGGGCAAATTGGCTGCAAAGAACCTCTTTCAAGTGCTGAGGAGCAAAGGTATCTCCTTGAGGACTAAGGTGTGCCTGACACAAGCCATGGTATTTTCAGTCACCTCATAAGCATGTGAGAGCTGGACAATGAATAAGGAAGACTGAAGAAGAATTGATGCTTTTGAGTTGTGGTGCTGATGAAGAATGCTGAAAGTACCATGGGCTGCTAAAAGATCTAACAAATCTTTCCTGAAGGAAGGGCAG
>NW_006922030.1:792702-794480 GCF_000298275.1 Orycteropus afer afer | reverse complement strand
AAGTAGATATTAGTTTTATATCCATTTAGTTAGGAAGAAACTAAAGCATAGAAAGGTTGAAAAAACTACTCAAAGTTATCCAGCTGTGTGATAGTTGGAGCTGTGTGTCAATTTGGCTGGATCACAATTCTGTGTGCTTTAAGCAATTGTGATGTGGGTTGTTCCAATGATGGGATCAGATGTATATGTTTTGAGCAGCCAATCTGTTGAAAGGGAGTTTCCCTAGGGGTGTAGACTGCTCCCAGGATATTTATGGCCATCCTGGGAAAAGAGACACTCTTCTGTGGATCGAGATTCTGTTGTGCTGCCTACAACTGTCCTTGAGCAAACAATCTACCATTCGGCCTGGAGATCTTGGATTCTTCATTCTTTGGAGTCAACAGCCAGTGTACTGCCTGCCAACCTTGAGCTCCTCAGCCCCTGCAGCTGCATGAATCAGGAAAAGCCTCCAGCTTGACATTTGATCCAAGAACTTTGGACTTGCCAGCTTCTATAAATGTGTGAGCCATTTTCGTAAGATAAATTTCCCTTTCTCTATATGTATATATAAGTTGTACTGGCTTTGTTTCTCTAGAGAACCCAGTCTAACACAAGCTGTTAAGTGGCCTCTCTGGAAATCAGTCCGAAGCACTCGGAGTCTAGGGCCCATGATCTCAGCAACTATTGCCTCTGTAACCACAGTCACAGCCTTAAAAACCCTATGGAGCAGGTCTACTCTGCACACATAGGATCACCATGAGTCAGAATTGACTCTATTACAACTAATGACAGCAACCACCACTACCTACCGTGAGAAGCACACACAAAGTTCCCAAATACATTTGTTCCTAGTGAAGTAGATAATATAGGCTGCCTATCCATGCCTGAATCATGTTCAGCCAGTTGGTGACAACTGCCCTATGACTTCTACTGCTTCAACATAGATATCACAAAGTCATTTTCAATGAAAAGAATAAACCTAATTTTTACATATTTCAGAACTATCAGGAAATATTCTAGACCACCACTTACTTTTAATATTGCATTTGAAAATTCATAAAACTGTTAAAGGAAACCACCTTGTTACCCCAAAAAATCTTGTCAGGAATCTAATAAATCTCTATGATTAGACTGCTTATACATTCTCCATTGTGTTTGTGGAAAACAGGACATCTCTTAATAGTATCTTTAACAGGAGAGAGCTCTTCCTCAGACTCTCCACTCAGATAATTTACTCATCCTTCAAATATCTACTGGAACATCACTTCTTCAGAAAAGACTGCTGGTTCCCTCTCCCATACATCCCTGACGAAGTCACTCACTCATCCAGCTTTGAAGTTTCAAATATAACCTAAATGATGTTAATCCTCTAATTTATATCTTCAACCCAGGCCTCTCTCCTGAACTCCAAATGACACAAACTATCTCTCTTTTGGATGACAGACTGACAGTTCAAACTTACCATGTCCGAAAATGAATTCCTGATCTCTGTCTCAAAAATATGCTCCATGCTCAGTCTTCCCAACTCATAAATCATACCTCTACTCTAGGGGCACAGTGGTTAAGGCATTCTGCTGCTAACCAAAAGTTTGGGCGTTTGAACCCACCAGCTACTCCATGTGAGAAAGATGATATGGTTTTCTTCCCTAAAAATTTACAGCCTTAGAAACTGCTTGGGAGATCTGGTAGCATAGTGGCTAAGACACTTGCCTGCTCACCAGAAGGCTGGCAGTTCAAACCCACCAGCCACTCCTCGGAAGGAAGGTTGGGCAATCCTACTTCCGTAGTGATACTGCCTC
>NW_006922030.1:789990-790667 GCF_000298275.1 Orycteropus afer afer | reverse complement strand
ACTCTGCAGTAGGAAGGCTAGGCAATCTACTTCCATAAAGATTTACCACCTAGATGCACCCACCTATTCCATGGAGATACACCCCTTGGAGCAATCAGCCATGGGGCACCAGAGGGGCAGCATTCACATGGAGAGAAAGCTGGAGAGACAGGAGTGTATAACTAAGAAGGGCACGGGGATGGGGCAAGGGTGTCACAGGGAAGGGAGAGGAGAAGAGTGGGTTAGGGCTGAGGATGGTAATTGAGGAGTGAAACCAAATGTATGTGAACTGTTGGATGTAAAACAAATTCTGCCCTGTATATTTGCACCAAAAACATAAGAAAATAAAAAATGATTTGCCAGCTAGGAAACCCAAAGGGGGTCACTATGAGTTGGAATTGACTCAATGGCAGTGAGTCAATGAACCACTGTGGTTTAAGTGGTTTAAGAACCAATTAGCACGGGGGGCTATCGCTGACTCCATTCCTAACAGCATTACAAACAGTTCACCTGCTTGAAGAAATGACCTAATGAGGAGGTTGAAGGTGATTCACATTATAAAGAGACTGAAACCCAGATAAGGATCCAGTAAGTGACAAGATGCCTGACAGAACTGAATAGATGGATACACATCAGTAAAGATGGGCGGGATTGTTTGTAGGAGGTTATTTGTACTTGGGGTATACTTTATTTTTCCT
>NW_006922030.1:787320-789135 GCF_000298275.1 Orycteropus afer afer | reverse complement strand
GTTGTCATTGGTGAAAGGGATAGTTTTAGCCTCCTCTATTGGAGATCCCACTTGTGCCTGGCTCCTTCCACCATGAGCACATGCCCTTGCTCCCAGGGACGCTGACTGACCCTAACTACAAAGGTCCCTCCTCCTCAGCTTCCTTATTTTCCCTTACCTTTCTCACTTTTCTCTTATTCTTTCCCCCAATTTTTCTTCCTTTCTATTTGTTCATTTCTTCCTCTTCCCCTTCTTCTTTCATTTTTATCAATCTTTCTTCTCATCCAACCCCTTTTCTTTTTATTTTCTTTCTCTTTTATATTTATTCTATCTTTTTTTTTTTTTCCTTTTTCTTCTTATCTTCTTCTGCTTAAATTGTCTCTTTTTCTTTTTTCTTTGTTGTACCATCCAATGGCAGGAAGATATTAACTCTCCACTAATCAGCCATATCTACTGCACTGACTACCTCATCCATCAGACAAGCAACAACCCCAGGTCCTGCACCACTGATCAAAGAAAGATGGAGGACCACAGCTGCTGATCAAACCTGAAACTTCTCTTCACAACAAAGAGAGATTGTTGCCAAAACTTTCTCTCACTATTCCACTAACCCAGAGAAAGTTGGGGAGTGTCACAGATCTACCAAGCTAGCAACCAAAGAAGTACACCTTCCCCACACATCCAGACATATTGAAACAAAGCAAAATAAAATACACAATGAAACAAATCAACATATAACAGACAGCCAAAAAAAAATTCAAAATATCTCAGAGATAATAGATACCTTCAATTGAAAAAAAAAGGCAATAGGATAAGATAGTGGAAGTAAATGACCAAAATAACTAGCAAATCTTTCTGAGGAAGAATGAGTAATAGAACTATCTAATAATGAATTCAAAAGATACATATATAGTATTCCAAGAGTTCAAGAAAACCATAAATAAAAGCAAGAAAAACACAGACAATCCCCTTGAAAAATTCAGGTAAAAACAATATAAGAGAAAATAACAAAATGAATATATAGAAGTCATATGAAAACAGCAAATCCAGAAGATTAACACTAAAAATACAGAGATAAATAACACTTCAGAAGGATGAAAGACTATAATAAAATTGACTGAAGGATACATTAGGCACCTTGAAGAAAAATCCATTGAAACCAGCTTATACAAGGAAAAATCAGAAAAAGATTGAAGAAAATGTAAGATTCCTATGAGATGATATCAAGAGAAATAATTTACATGTGATTGGAATTCCAGAACCAGAGGGGGGGGGAGGAGTAGGACACAAAAAATTGTCAAAGATCTGCTAACAAAAAACTTCCCCAATGTTATAAAGACAAAAAGATATCTATCCAAGAAACTCAATGAAACCAATATAAGACAGACCTCGAGAGAAAGTCACTAGAACATACCATAATCAAACTTTCCAAAATCAAATACAATGAAAGAATCTTGAAAGCAGCTTAAGAGAAAAATGAAATGTTACCAACAAAGTGCAGCAATAAGATTAACCTCTATTTCTCTGCAGAAACCATGTAATCAAGAAGGGAATGGGATGACATATACCAAACATTGAAAGAAAAATATGCCAACCAAGAATTGTGTATTTAACAAAGTTGTCCCACAAGTACAATGGTGAAATTAAGACATTATCAGATGAAAAGAAATTTAGGGAATTTGTAAAAACCAGACCAACATTACAAGATATGTTAAAGGGAGTACTTCAGACAGAAAAAAAAAAAAAGTGGAAGATAACCTAAGATTAAGACACGTGATAATACTACCGAGAAACCAACCGAGAAAAAGAATTCTCAAAATTAAAATAAGCTTACAG
>NW_006922030.1:785379-786635 GCF_000298275.1 Orycteropus afer afer | reverse complement strand
AAAAAAAAATGACAGCTATAAATGCACACCTATCAGTGATTATACTAAATGTAAATAGATAAAATGCACAAGTCAAGAGAAAGAGAGTGGCAGAGTGGATAAGAAAATAAGACTCATCAATATGCATGGTATGACAGACTCATTGGTTGACACAAAGGTAAAAATAAATTAAAAATCAAAGGATGGAAAAAAATATATATCAAGCTAATGACAACCAAAAAAAGAGCAGGAGTGATAAAGTTAATTTCTGATAAAATCAACCTCAAGTCTTCAAGGTAAAAACCAGCATAGCATATAAGGAAAGGGTGTTATATGATGATAAAAGGGTCAATAGCCATGATAAATGCCTATGCACTGAATGAAAGAGCTTAAAAATACATAAAGCAAACATTGAATGAATTGAAGGAAGAAATAGACAATTCTGTAATAATAATAGGAAACTAACACACCATTTTCAACGAAGAACAGAAGCAGAAAAAAAAAATCAACAAAGATACAGAAAATCTCAATAATACAATCAAAAAACTTGACCTCATAGACATATACAGGACACTCCAGCCAAAAAATAATAATAATAATACACATTCTTTTCTAATGTTCATGGATCATTCTCCAGAATACATCATGTGTAAGGTGAAAAAACAAGCCTCAATAAATTAAAAACACTGAAATACTGCAAACATCTTTTCAGGTAACACTATAAAATTAGAAATCAATAATAGGAAGATCAGAGGAAAAAAATTTAAATACATGGAAACTGAATAATACACTACTCAAGACTTCTAGGAAACAGAAGAAAAAAAGTGTGAAATAAAAATATTTCTAGAAACAAACCAGAATGAAAACACAGCCTATCGAAACATTTGGCACATAGCAAAAGCAGTACTCAGAAGTCAATTTACAGCAATAAATTCACACATAAAAAAAGAAAGAAAGAAAGAATCAAAATCAACACCTTAATCCAAAAACTCCAACAATCAGAAAAAGAGCAAAAAAAGAAGTTTACAGTCTCCAGAAAAGAAATAACAAATATCACAGAAGAAATAAATGTAGTAGAAAAAGAATAGAAAAAAATCAGCAAGACTAGAAGCTTGTTCTTCAAAGACATTAACAAAATTGACAAAACACTACAAGTTTAACTAAGGAAAAAAGAGAGAAGATGCAAATATGAATCTGTGAAAAGAAATGGAGAAAGTCACAACAGAATAAACCAAAATAAAAAGGATAATAACATAATATTATGAAGAACTGTACTC
>NW_006922030.1:781579-783474 GCF_000298275.1 Orycteropus afer afer | reverse complement strand
CTTCTCAGATTATTTGTTCAGCATACAGATTGAATAAATGTGATGAAAGGATACAACCCTGACACACTTCCTTCCTGATTTTAAATCATGCAATATCCCCTTGTTCTGTTCAAGTGACAGTCTCCTGGTCTACATACAGGCTCCTCATGAGTACAATTAAGTGCCCTGGAATTCCCGTTCTTCTCAATGTTATCCATAATTTGTTATGAACTACACAATCGAATGCTTTTGCATAGTCAATAAAGCACAAGTAAACATCTTTCTGGTATTCTTTACTTTCAGCCAAGGTCTATCTGACCTCAGCAATGATATCCTTCATTCCACATCCTCTTCTGAATCCAGCTTGCATGTGGAAGTTCTCTGTCAATATACTTCTGCAACAGTTTTTGAATTATCTTCAGCAAGATTTTACATGTTTGTGATATTAATGATATTGCTCAATAATTTCCACATTCTGTGGGATCACCTTTCTTTAGAATGGGTATAAATATGGATTTCTTCCAGTCAGTTGGCCAGGTAGCTGTCTTACAAATCTCTTGGCATAAACCAATGAGTACCTCCAGCATGGCATCGGTTTGTTGAAACATCTCAACGGGTATCTCATCAATTCCTGGAGACTTGTTCTTTGCCAATTCCTTCGGTGCAGCTTCCACTTCTTCCTTCAATACCATTGGTTCTAGGTCATATGCCACCTCCTGAAATGAATGAACATCGACCAATTATCTTTGGTACCATGACTTTGAATTCCTTTCATCTCCTTCTGATGTTTCCTACATCCTTCAATATTTTGCCTATAGAATCTTTCAATATTGCAACTCGAGGCTTGAATATTTTCTTCAGTTCTTTCAGCTTGAGAGATGCCAAGTGTGTTCTACCCTTTCATTATCTAGCTCCAGGTCTTTGCACATTTCATTATAATTGTTGACTTTGTCTTCTAGAAGTGCTCTTTGAAATCTTCTTTTTGGCATATTTATTTTGTCATTTCTTTCATTTGTTTTAGCTACTTTCCATTCAAGGCAAGTTTCAGAGTCTCTTATGACATCTGTTTTGGCCTTTTCTTTCTTTCCTGTCTTTTAAATGACCTTTTGCTTTCTTCATCATTGATGTTCTTAATGGCATCTCACAATTCCTCTGGTTTTGGGTCATTGGTGTTCATTGCAACAAATCTATTCTTTAGATGGTCTCTAAATTCAGGAGGTATATAATGAAGGTCATACTTTAGCTCCTGTGGACTTGTTTTGTCTTCAGCTTCAACTTGAACTTGTATATGAGCAACTGATGGTATGTTCTACAGTCAGCTCCTGGCTTTGTTTTGCCTGAAGATATTAAGCTTCTCCATAGCCTCTTTCCACAGATGTAGTTTATGTGATTTCTGTGTACTCCATCTGGTGAAGTCCACATGTATAGCCATCACTTATGTTGTTGAAAAAGATATTTGCAATGAATAAGTCATTGGTCTTGCAAAATTCTGTCATGCAATTTCCAGCATTATTTCTATCACCAAGGCCATCTTTCCCAACTACTGATGATTCTTCTTTGTTTCCAACTTTTACATTCCAATCACCAGTGATAAGCGACACATCTTGATTGCACATTCAGTCAATTTCTGACTGCAGAAATTGGTATAAATCTTTAATTTCCTCGTCTTTGGCTTCGGTGGTTAGTGCCTAAATTTGAGTAATAGTAGTATTAATTGGTCTTTCTTATAGGTGTATGAATATTATCCAATCACTGACAGCATTGTACTTCAAGACAGATCTTGAAACATTCTTTGTGATGATGAATGCCACACCATTCTTCTGCAATTTGTCATTCCCAGCATAGTAGATCTTATGGTTGGCTGATTCAAAATGGCCAAAAATGGTCCATTTCAGCTTACTAATGCCTAGGATATC
>NW_006922030.1:779002-780733 GCF_000298275.1 Orycteropus afer afer | reverse complement strand
TGGTAGGGTGGAGGGTCGACGAAAGAGGGGGAGGCCTTCAAGGAGATGGATTGATATGGTGGCTGCGATGATGGGCTCAAGTACAGCAGGGATTGTGGGGCTGGTGCGGGATAGGGCAGTGTTTCGTTATGCTGTGCATGGGGTCGCTATGAGTCGGAAACGACTCGACGGCACTTAACAACAACAACAACAACAACCCAAAGCAATCTATACGTTCAACAAAATCTTGATCCAGATTCCATCAATACTTTTTCAGAAAATGGAAAAACTAATCATTAATTTTATACAGAAAGGAAAGAGAGTTTAGACAAGCAAAGTAATACTGAAGAAGAACAAAGTAGGAAGTCTCACAATCCCCAATCTCAAAACACACTTTATAACCACAATAGTCAAAACAATGTGGGGAGGGAAAATTACTAATTAGTTAAGAGACATGTATTGATTGGGTGAGGGGAAAGGCCACACAACAAAAGTGTGTGACCAACAAAATATCACTCAGGAAAAGGAAAACATGGAGAGGTGCACGAAAGGTACAGACAATGAAGGTAAATAATATTATGTACACAATAATGCTTTGTCACTAATAACAAACATTGATCTATGGGTGGATATGTAGGTAGACAGGCAAGATGATTATGTATGGGGATGATGCAAAGGGGAATATACTCATGACCATTTATAGTTTTGGCAGATGATATTTCTACATACCTATTTGGATGTTCTATAAAAATGTCCATAGATATAATAGAGCTAATAGAGGAAAAACTTAAGATAACTTCCTAGTCACATCCAAGCACTTGAGGGCCTTTGGGGTCAGGACCATGGTTGTGGGAGACATCAGGCTCAATCAGCACAACATAGTACACAAAAACCTTGTTCTATATCTTACTTTGGTGAATAGTGACTGAGGTCTTAGAAGCTTGTGAATGACCATCTAAGATGTGACTACTGGTCTCTTCTCCTCTACAGCAAAGAGGAAAGAGTGAAGAAGATCAAAGACATAGGGAAACAATTAGTCCAAGGAACTAGTATATCAAGAGAAACTTAACCTATATGACCCTGAGACCAGAACTAGGTGGTGTCCGGTTACCAATGCCAACCAGTTGGAGAGGGACCAAAATTGGAGAACCTGGAAAGCACTGGAGAAAAGTGTGGAACAAAACTCCAGAACAAAAAAGACAAGGCTTAGTGAGCTGATAGAGACTAGTGAAACCCCTGAGACTATAGCCTCTAGTCGCCTTTTGGGCCTGGAATTGAACTCACTCCCTTGGCTCAATGGTCAGCCAAACAATAGACAGGCCTATGACCTGAGTACCAGGTAGGTACACTCCTTAGAAAAATCAATCATGAGAGATCAGAAGGGCAGCATTTGTTCAGGGAGAAAGCTCAAAAGGCAGGAATGAACAGGAAAAAAGGACATGAAAAAGATAATCAAGATGGGAAGTGGAAACAAAGCTGTTACATTGTTGGGATTGCAAACAATGTCGTAAAACAAAATGTGTAGGAACAGATGAATGGAAAATGAATTTACTCTGTAAACTTTCACCTAAATCACAATAAAAATTAAAAGTAAAAAAAGTAAATGATAGTCTTCAAGACTGGTATAAGACACCTTCTTTCCTTGTAGATGTGTGTCAACACAAATAATTTTGCATATTTTCTAGCATCAAATATAATCATAAAATACCTGAGCTACATAAAATTATTTTCTACTAAATATATGTTATTACA
>NW_006922030.1:763228-764627 GCF_000298275.1 Orycteropus afer afer | reverse complement strand
GGGGGGGGGGACAGTAATTGAAGTGTTTGCAGCCACATATTGGTGAACTACAAATGCAAAGACTCAATGCCTTCTGTCTAAAGAAATAATGCTTTAATAAATACTAAATAAGTAATTAACTGATCTTATTTTTCCTTGTCTTGCTAACAAAGTTTCAAAATAAAGTTGATCCTAAATATTTCTGAAGGAGATTATGATTACATCATTAGCATCCATGCCTTTTTTGTTTTGTGCTCTGGTGGTGTAGTGGTTAAGGCATTTGGCTGCTAACCAGGAAGTTGGTGGCTCAAACCCACCACCTGCTCCTCAAAAGAAAGATGAAACAGTCTGCTTCCATAAAGATTTACAGCCTTGGAAACCCAGTGTGTTTGCTATAAGTCAGAATTGACTCATTGGCAATAAGTTTGGTTTGGTTTGAGTATCTAAGAAGAATATAGGTTTTCTTATTTCTTCCCTCCACGTTCTACAATCTTCTATGACTGTAAAGATTGACTTGTCATCCATTAATAATCAGAACATGGAATGTATGAAGTATGAATCTAGGAAAATTGGAAGTTGTCAAAAATGAAAAGGAACACATAAAGATTGATATCCTAGGCATTACTGAGCTGAAAGGCACTGGTCTTGGCCATTTTGAATCAGACAACCATATGATCTACTATGCTGTTAATGAAAAATTGTAGAGGAAAGGTATGGCATTCATCGCCACAAGAATGATTCAAGATCTATCCTGAAGTACAATGCTGGCAGTGATAGGACAATACCCATATGCCTACAAGCAAGACCAGTTAATACTATTATTATTCGAATGCATGCACCAGCCACCAAAGCCAAAGGAAATTGAACATTTGTACGAAATTCTGCAGTGAGAAATGGACCAAATCAATCAAGTCATGTTGATTATCACTAGTCTACTTGCCAAATGGGAGCTCTGGTGGTATAGTGCCTAAGGCATTTGACTGCTAACCTGAAGGCTAGTAGTTCATACACTCCAGCCACTCCTCAGAAGCAAGGTTGGGCAATCTACTTTTGTAGTGATACTACCTCAGAAATCCAAGGAGGGGTCGCTATGAGTCAGATCTGACTCGACAGCACTGAGTTTGGTTTCTTTTTTTATTTGCCAAATGGTCTAGATATGACATTTACAAGATCATACTAGATCACCTGCCTTCTTTCCTTTCCATTGAGTGTGTTTCTTTGGTAATCAAAGCAGAAATTTATCTTATTCCAGCTCCTGTAATTCTATCCTCTAAGATAGAAGAGATTTGGAAGACAGCTACCTGGCCAATTGACTGGAAGAGATCCATACTTGTACCCCAAAGAAAGGTGATCCCACAGATTGTGGAAATTATAGAACAATATAATTAATATCACACGCAAGTAAGACCTTACTGAAGAT
>NW_006922030.1:756959-762159 GCF_000298275.1 Orycteropus afer afer | reverse complement strand
GGTGGCTGCGATGATGGGCTCAAATATAGCAGGGATCGTGGAGCTGGCGCAGGATCGGGCAGTGTTTCGTTCTGCTGTGCATGGGGTCACTATGAGTCGGAAACAACTCGACAGCAGCTAACAACAACAACAACAAGACAGCAAATTAGTATTTTAAGTAGAAGACTAATCAGAGGTAGTGAGTAAAGATCCAGAACAGATACTGGATTCTCAAAGGCCTATGATTTTAACCACGGGAATACCACCTTCAACAAATAATATTCTCTGTATTTACTCCAGTTAAACATTTTTTGAGAATCTACTGCACTAGATTCTCCCAATAAAAAGAATACAACATAGTCTCTGCCATCAATCTTAAACTGTAGGAGTTAAGAATGTAAACAAAAATGTAATGAGTACAATACATGCAATGAGAGAATTTCACGGTTAAGAAGAGTGCAAAAGTGGTGAGTAATTTGGGAAGTAAAGGGGAGGAGAGCAAGGAAGGTTTCATAGAATGTCATAACTGTGCAGAATTCAGGAGGGTAGAGAATTCACACCCTCATAACCACAAGTGTTTGAAAGAGAGAAAGAGTAATTAAACCCAAATGTACTGTGGTACTCAGTTTGCCTTCAGAGCAAATTTTCAGGACATTTGGATACTAACTTAAGATGACAGTTCTTTAGGAATCAAGGGAGTGCTGGAGAAAAATCAGAGGGGGTGGAAATCAAGTAATCATAACTATATTTGCATTTAACTATAAAGTTTCCTGAGTATTTTCATCTTACTTCTTGAAAGAATGCTCTCTTTTTTTTTTTTTTCACCATTTATAGGCCATATTTTGATATGTTAAATATAAAAAGACAAAAGAATAAAGACATTAAAAATAATGAAGATAATATGTTTTAATTTTTGCCTACAAATTTATGCCATGAGCAGGAAAATGGATTTTCTCTGAGAAAAAATTAAACTTGGAATTTACAGAAGCCAAAATGATGAGTTATGAAGAGATCTCTACTTTGGAGATAAGTATAACTGGTAAAACTCACTATTTATTATTTCTTCAAATTGGTATGTCCTTATTTGTCACAAAGATAATGTGTTTTTTATTACAGAATTTATGCACACTTAGAGATTTCATTGAAAGATTTTTAAAAATATTATTATCCTTTAAGTCTAAGATTATACACCATCTGTTCATAGTCTTTCTAGTTTGTGACCCAGAAGTATGACCCAAGCTGTAGAAGGAAGTACCTCAAAGGAAAAATAGAGAACATACCTGATGATCATTAATGAAAAAAAATTATATTTCATAAGACATAAAACACAGACCAGAAGTTAATCTCCTAAGAGATCAGTTAAAATCACAAGTTACCTTAAAATCTTAACCTAAGCTGCCCCAAAGTCTCCAGATGTAAGTTTGTTGTTGTTGTTGTTGTTGTCATGTGCCGTCGAGTCAGCCCGACTCATAGCGACCCCTCCTTGGGTTTCCGAGGCAGTATCACTATGGAAGTAAATTGCCCAACCTTCCTTCTGAGGAGTGACTGGTGGGTTTGAACCATCAGGCTACTTGTTAGCAGTCAAGATGTAAGTTTATTCATGTCATATACAGTTCAGCCTGTGATAAAACACTTTTCATACGCTGTTCCTAGTAAGAACAGAACTGTCATTGCCCTTTTACGAAACACAGAAAGATATTTCATCCTCAAGCTCCTTACTTCCTCAGATCATTTCAGTAGTATACTTAGAAAAATTTCTGTCTATTCTCACTTCTTCTTGTTTCACAAATCTAATTTAAAAACTGAAGAAAGAAATTACTTTTCCCATTAAATTAAAATAATTGCAGATAATAAGTAATTCAACTTCCAGATGCTTACAAATGAAGAATAATGTCGTCAATTATTTTATTTTTCAGTAATTTTCTTTTGTAATTTTCACCCTTTGCAACAAAAAAGTTGGTAAATACTCCTTTACTCATCGACAAAGCAGCATGAGGCACAACAGAAAGATGACTTAGAACCATGAAATCCAAAGAGATAGACAAACAGCAACTGATTTACAAGGAGAATTTAGTAGTACTACAGGAAAAGTTTGGATAAATTATGTGCTTTTCCCAAAGTTAAAGGCTGGATCCCAAATCTTAGTATTTAGTATTACTGTTGCTGTTATAGGAGGTATATAGGCAATAAATCTACCCATTAAAGATCTCCAGATGTAAGTTTGTTGTTGTTGTTATGTGCCATCAAGTCAGCCCAACTCATAGCGACCCCTCCTTGGGTTTCTGAGGCAGTATCTCTACGGAAGTAAATTGCCCAATTAATTGATAAAAGACAGTACTCCCACCCCCTGCCCCTGAGGGAGGCAGTAAATCCAGCAGTCTTCTACCTTGTACTGAGTAAGAAGCAGAGGATGTTTGTCATTATGGAGAATCAAGAATTCTGAAAACTCTCTACCTTTGATATTCTACCACATAGGATTGCTACCACTGTGTATGGAGCAAGAAAACCAAGAAATTCTCCTCTCCCCACAAATCTTGCAGCAAGTACCAAGGAACAGTTGTCTCCATTAGTAGAGGAGCATTGAGATAGACCCTCTTTATAACATAGGTGTGCAAGACATGCTGAAATCTGAGAGTAGATTAAAACTACTGAGAGAAAGTCTGCTACTTCAGGTCTCACACTAAGAACAAGGAAGCAGCATTCCCTCTAATGGTATTTAAAGATTATGGTACACTGAAGTCAATTAAAGTACCAACAGAGCCCAACCCCAGCTCATCTAAAGTCTATATTGATTCTACATTCTCCACACTAATGACTTTATGGAGGAAGAAACATGCCTATCTCAGGGCACAGAATTATTTACCCCAGTCACTACTGTTCTTTTAAAACAATGTTCATTGTTGAATCAAAAATTGCATTACACTCTCTCCAAAAAGTAGGGGGGAAAAAAACTTATTGTCAAAATAAAAAAACACATTGTCCAGAGACAAAATAATCAGCAGAACTGATCCTGAGTTGGCCTGTTGTTGACATTATCAGACCAAGAATAAGGCATTTGACTGCTAACCAGAAGGTTGGCAGTTCAAACCCACCAGCCACTCCATGGAAGGAAGACTGGGCAATCTACTTCTGTAAAGATTTACCACCTTGGAAACCCAAAGGGGGTCACTATGAGTTGAAATTGACTCAATGGCAGTGAGTTTGGTTTTGTTTGTTTTATGACAAATATGTCAAATGATCTAATGGAAAAGGTGAACAATATGTATAAACAGATGGAAAAATCCACCAGAGGAATGAAAACTCTAAAAAACCAATCAAATTGCAATGCTATGAATAAAAATATAAAGAATATCAATCATGAAGAATTGCTTCAGTGAGCTGGACATTGTAGAGGTGAAAGGAATAATCTTGAAGATAGTTTAATAAAAATTATCCAATCTGAAACAAAAAAAGAGCAGTTAAAAAGAAAAAGAACATCTAAGATCTGTGTGACAGTATTAAATGGTCTAACAAACTGGTCATTGAAGTCCCAGAAAAACAGAAGAGGAAGCTTAGACAGAACAATTAATTGAAAAAATATCCAAAAATTTTCCAAAATTAATAACGACAGAAAGATTCAGTTTGAAGAAATTCAGACAACTTCAAGTAGAATAAATATAAAGAAAATTTCTTTAAAATGAGAGAGTAAACCTTTCTCTATCTCTCTTCAGTTATTCAAAAACATACAATATTTGAAAAGAGAAAACTGTTAAATGGTTTATGGGCATGTAAGGATTAAAACAGAAGTTGACTCTTCATACTTGATTAAAGTCTGTATCAGAATCATTCTGAATATTCACAGTAGGAAACTAATATTTAATGAGTATGTACTGTTTGTCAATTTAAACAGAAATAGACAGAATACCAAGAGAGAGATATCAACAAACAGACGCAATGCTAGAAGCAGTTACTTGTCTATGCCAAGGAATTTGGAAGACAGTTATTCAGTCCAACTGACTGGAAATGATCCATATTTGTGCCCATTCCAGAGAAAGATGATCTCAACAGAATGCAGAAATTATCAAACAATATCATTAATATCACTTGAAAGAAAATTTTGCTGAAGATAATTCAAAAACATGTGCAGCAGGAAAACTGACAGGAAACTGACAGAAATTCAAGATTCAGAAGATTCAGAAGATTCAGAAGAGGGTATGGAATGAGAGGTATCATATCTAATGTCAGGTGGATCTGGGTTGAAAGTAGAGAATATCAAAAGATGTTTACCTGTGTTTTATTAACTATGCAAATGCATTCAATTGTTTGTTTCATAACAAATTATGGACAACATTGCAAAGAATGAGAATTACAGAATAATTAATTGTACCCATACAGCACCTGTACATAAACCAAGAGGCAGTCATTTGAACAGAACAAGGGTGGTTTAAAATCAGGAAAGGTGTGTGTCAGGGTTGTATCCTTTCACCATATTTATTAAATCTATATAACTGAGCAAATAATCTGAGAAGCTGGACAATATGAAGGAACATGGCATCAGGATTGGAAAAAGATTCAATAACAATCTGTGATATGCAGATGTTACAATTTTGTTTGCTGAAACTGAAGGAGACTTGAAGCACTTACTGATGAAGATCAAAGACTATAGCCTTCTGTATGGATTAAACCTCAACATAAAGAAGAATCCTCACAACTGGACCATATTGAACAACATCATGATAAGTGGAAAAAAAGATTGAGTTTGTAAAGAATTTCATTTCACTTGCATCCACAATCAACACCCAGGTAAGAAACAGTTAAAAAATCAAATGATGTACTGCATTGCACAAATCTGTTGCAAAACATCTCTTGAAAGTACTAAAAAGCAAAACATCTCTTGAAAGTACTAAAAAGTGTCACTTTGAGAAACATGTTGAGCTTGACCCAAATCATGGTATTTTCAATTACTGCATATGCATGCAAAAGCTGGACAGTGAATAAGGAAGAATGAAAAACTGATGTCTTTGAATTATGGTGGTGTTGAAAAATACTAAATGTTACATAGAATGTCAGAAGAATGAACAAATTTTGTCTTAAAAGAAGTATAGCCATATGGCCTCTTGAAGCCAGGATGGTGAGACTTTGTCTCGTGCACTTTGGACATGTTAGCAGAAAGGAGCAGTCCCTAGAGAAAAACATCATGCTTATAAAGTAGAGGGTTTTATATACATATATATATATATAT
>NW_006922030.1:740161-754988 GCF_000298275.1 Orycteropus afer afer | reverse complement strand
AGATACCACCCATTGAAGATCTGTACAGGTGCCAAGTTGACAAGGGGTGGAAATGTGGCAGTTTGGTTTGTGTGTCAACATGGCTGGGCAGCTGGTGGTAGTTAATCCCCATGAGGAGACTGGCAATCAACTCCATGGTGGGATCTACCACAAGCAGCTGGGTAGCTGACTTTGGGTATGTGGTCTGCTTCCTGTATATAAGGAGAAGCCATTGGGCATGGTCTCTAGCCTTTGGCACACTTGGACCCTGCATGTAGCTGTGTTGTTGCTCAGCAGCTTGCTATGCTCTGCTGATCTTGGGACTTACAGTGGACTTACGTTAATGGCCTGCCGTGTGGATTGGTAACATCAGGACTGTGCCTTTTTCTTGTCTACCTTGGGGCTTCTCAGCCTCAGCAGCCAGCAACTGTCTGAGTGAAGAAATGCCTCTAGCTCCAGTGGGCTGGGAGCAGGAGGTAGAGCCGGACCCAAAGGTTGAGTGGGTTATACCCAGCCCCTGGAGCCTGGCACTTTGAACTTGGACTTAAAGCCTCTGAATTGTAAGAATAAACTTCTGTTTGTTAAGGCCATCCCATTTGTGGTATATTTCTTGTCAGAATGGCACTAGTTAACCAGAACAAAATCTTTCTCCAGGGAACAAAGTAGGTGAGACAAAATCTGGCCATTCTCATTTCTAAGGAGCATTCTAGCTGCACTTCTTCCAGGATGGATTTGTTTTTTCTGGCAGTCATGGTATTTGCAGTATTCTTTGCCAACACTATAATTCAAAGGCATCAATTCTTTTTCAGTCTTCCTTATTCATTGTCCAGCTTTCACATGGATATAACCTAAAAAAAAAATAAAATAAAATAAACTCAGTGCCATCGAGTAGGATCCAACTCATAGCAACCCCTCCTTGGGTTTCCGAGGAAGTATCACTATGGAGGTAGATTGTACAACCTTCCTTCTGAGGAGTGGCTGGTGGGTTTGAACCACCAGCCTTACTGACTAACAAATCAGGGATAAAGTCTGAATCTTACCTCAGAATTTCTTACTTAGAAGTTAATAGTCCCTTGGGGTGTTCTGAGGACCATAATTATTTCCACCACTAATTTAAAGGTTAGTGATTTTAAACTACCTAGTAGCACCATTGAAAAAAGGGCTGGCAATCTGCTCTGTAAAAGGTTACAGCCAAGAAAACCATATGAAGCAGTTCTGCTCTATAACACATGGGGTCACCATGAGTCAGAATCAACCCAATAATGGTGGGTTTGGGATGATCTGACTGCATAATGTGTCTTGAAGTTATATTTCTAATAGTCAGATAGTGTAAAATAACAGCAAGTCCAAATTTGGTAGCAGAAAGCTCTTATTTCATTCCTGGCACTGCCTTTTTTTTTTTTTTTTTTTGTACAACTATTGGCAAATTGGGAGCTCTGGTAGCGTAGTGCCTAAGGCACTTGAGTGCTAACCAGAAGGCTGGTGGTTCAAACCCACCAGCCACTCCTCAGAAGGAAGATGGGGCAATCTACTTCCGTAGTGATACTGCCTCGGAAACCCAAGGAGGGGTCGCTGTGAGTCAGGTCCGACTCGACGGCACATAACAAGAACACAACAACATTGGCAAATTACTTGATCTCCCTGAGCCTCTGTCTCCTCACCTGTAATATAAGCATGATATTACCTACTTGAGCATGTTATTTTAAAGGTTAAATAAATAATGTAGGAAAAGTGCCTAGTATATGGCAGATACCCAATTATCCATTTTCCTCCACCATTTAATTCCTTCCCATGGCTACATACACAGCCACCTTGATAGTCTTGAGATATCTTTTATCTAATAATTCAGTCAAATAACTACTTCAATTGTTTAGTGTTAATGGATCCAGGCTGTTGGACTAAATTTATTCTTCAGGTTAGGCAAAATGGTTAAACTGGTGGTTTTATGAAAAAACCTTAAAGAGAAGCAGAATTTATAGAGGATTTTATGGAGGATTAAGACTGCTTCTTTTGTTCTCTTTGAAGAGAAAGGATGGCATGACTGAACACAATCCTGTCAGTTTTCTTGGGCTCTTTGCAATATGTAACTTGTTGAGGGCAATTGTTTCACTGTATTGTAATGTAGCTAACATTAGCTCTAAGATGAGTACTCTGTGATTATTGCAGCTGTATTCTCTTTCTGGAATTTTGAAGTTCCAGAAGTAAAATAGCAACAATTTAGGATCTACAGAGAAAAGGTAGGTGTGGCACCTTAATCTTATTACTCATCCCACTGGTTTGAAATGCACCAAATGGAAAGCAGGCTTAATCCCAAACTTGAATCTGGACTCAATGCTTGAAATGGCTTAGTCACTTCTGCTTTTAATGCACATGGAGACATTACCAGAGTGCAGATGAGTGATTGAGTGCAGTTTTATGAGGATTAGGGCTTGTAAGCCCCACCTCCACACCTAACACATCAGCTGGCCCAATCCCAAAATGGCCCAATTTCTCCCTTTTGGTCCTACTACTTCATTTCACTAGAGGACTGACCCCTCCATATTCCTTCTGTTGTCACCACCACCCTTTCTAGATATGCTTATTGTCATTGTTTTTGCTGGAAGATGCTTCAGCCATTTATGCGCTAACTAGGACTTTCCTGATTGAATGCACTGAGTACGTGAATAAGAGCACTTCGTGTTGTATGTACCTTGTTATTAGTTCCATCAATTGAATCTGACTCATGGTGATCCTATATTTATACAACATAATGAAATGTTACTTGGTCTGCTGCCATCTTTGTGATTGTTGGTTTACACAAATCTACTGTTGTATCCACTTTGTATTTGAGTAGCTTCCAAATGGGAGGATTATCTTCCAGCACTATATTGGACAATATTCTGTTGTCCTTCATGAGGTTTTGATTGGCTAATTTTCAGAAGCAGATTTCCAGACCTTGTTTCTTAGTGTATCTTAATCTGTAAGCTCCACTGAAACCTGTCTGCTCTGGGTGATGTCGCTGGTATTTCAAATACTTATGGTGTAGCTTCCAGCACCACAACAACACACAAGCTATCACAGTATAAAAAACTGACAGATAGGTGGTAGTGTTATATATATAGTTATGTATATTTATATTATGAAATTTTAGTTCTGTTTCTGGCCCTGGCTCTGGTGACTTTGGACAGATTATATATATTTAACTCTCAGTTTTCTTATGTATAAAATGAGAATAATCATAGCTGTCCTATGATTTTCAAGCTTTTATATTGTTGAAGAGATACAACAATTCACTAGATTCAGGAAATCTCAGTTGCTAGAATAGAGTGGTTTCTGTGTCTGACTAAGATGTTAAATAGTTCTTGCCTCCTGCCTCCTATCTCAACGTTCCTTAAAAGTCCTTTGGTCATTTTGATTGTGTAATGTCCTTAAAGTCAAACAACCTCTCCCATTGTCAGGAAAAGTGTATACTGTAATAGGAAGTGTGCTGGATCAAACATTTTATAGAAGATCCAGGTTTTAGCACTCATTACCTGTGTGACTGAGGGCAAGTAAGTGTGTAAGGCATCTGACTGCTAACCAGAAGGTTGGTGGTTCAAACCCACCAGCCACTCTGCAGAAGCAAGACTGGGCAATCTACTTCTGTAAAGATTTAACAGCTTGGAAGCTCAATGGGGGTCACTATGAGTCAGAATCAACTTTATGGTAGTGGATTTTGTTTTGGTTTTTTTAATCCTCATTTTCTTCATCTATGAAATGGAGGTAACATACTTGCCTGGTCTACCTCATAACATTGTTGTAAAATAAAATGAATAATAAAATGAAATATATATATATAGATAGTTATAAATATAGATATATGGAAATGCTTATTAAGCCAACTTTATTGAAAATAATGATCAAGTTTCCAAGAGCATGGACCACTGTAAAGTGCTAAAGTGGTTGACGTGCCAGTATGATGTGTCCTTTGGATCACATCCATGGAAATGGAAGTTCATAAGTACATTACAGAATTTTCTCTTCCATGTCCCCACCGAACTTTCATGTGTTTCCTTTTTTTTTTTTTTTTTTTTTTTTTTTGGTTAATTAGAATTTAAGATCTTTTTACTCCATTACTCTACTTAGCACTTATTCAATCATAAGTACACTAAGTTAGGAGGTGAGAGTTTCAAAGACATTTTAGAATACACAGTACTTGAACTGATAGAGTGAAATCCCGTCCCCCTCCCCCTCCATACTTTAGCACTTTCAGAAACTTAGAGCTTTCTTTCCTCATAAAACCTGATGCTGGCCTCATTCACCCTTTCTCTGTCTCTTGAGTCCTGAGAGAAATATCCTACCTCCAGCCAGTGGACAGTACCCTCTAGCTCTTCTTCCTTTCCCTTCCTGGGGATCTGGGCTGGGCCACCTGGAAGGAGGTAATTCCCTGGAGTATTAACAACCAGCTCCTACTTCTTTTCCACAAAGCTGTGTGCCGTCTCCTCACTACCTCCACAGAGCCAAATGGACATGCAAGACGAGGGGGAAGAAGGAGGTGCACTGAAAGGCCCCCAGAAGCCCTGACACTTCCTTCAAAGCAAAATATTTCAAATCTACTGTCAAAAGTTTCACAAGCCAAGAAAGCTTAAAAAAATAAAAATCCACAACCCTGTCACTCTACCCCCATTTTCCAAGATCTATAATGCTTTCTCTCCTCTTTCCAAAGTTTATCTCCCCTACCTCTGGTGATGTAGTGCCTAAGACATTTGTCTGCTAACCAGAAGGCTGGCAGTTCAAACTCACCAGCCTCTCCTCGGAAGGAAGGTTTGGCAATCTATTTCCATAGAGATACTGCCTCAGTAACCCAAGGACGGATTGCTGTGCATCGGATTGACTTGACAGCAGTGAGTTTGGGCTTTATTTTTTGTTTTTTGTTTTTTGCTTTGAGTTAGCCACTTCCCAGTCCCACCGCACTGGTCTTCAAATTAGAGAGCCTGCGGAGGCAAGGAAGGAAGAATGAATATTCACTATATGCTGACTTTACCCTCAAAAGAATTGGCACTCTTTTATGCCTCTTCATCCCCAATGTTCCCTATCACCTCTCCTTGACAGGTTCCTGTGAATGGAGTCAGATTTTTGGACAAGGTACCCAAGGAACACTTCCATAGGGAAGGAGGGAGCCCCAGGTCTGACAGCACATTGCCCTTTGTGCAGAGCTGCCTAATGGCATCCTACGTTCACTCAGGAAGCTATGGGCCAACACAGAAATGTAGTTTCTTTCCATTTTGATGAATGATTTATAAGTGCTGAATGATTTGCTTCTAAATTATAAAGGAACCAATTTTCCTCACCTATGCTCTGTTGTAGCCAAGGGCAAAGACAATTACATAAGCAGAAAAGAAGAGGCAGATGCAAGCAGGAATTGTTTCTGAAAGGGAAGTCGGCTCTCCTCAAATGCCAGGGCCTCTTTGCTGCAATCAATCCAGAAGACTAAACAAGAGGAGACTGCATGTTTTCATCTGATGTGGCCCAGAGCCAACCTGTCAGAAATCTCATCTGTTCATGTAAGAAGGAGGAAAAATATGATTTGGGCACACAGTTTTTGATCTGTAATTTAAAGAAGCAGGCACAGACATTATTTCTAAACAAACTATTGCTGAGTTTAGTATTGTAATAAGTCAAGGGCTGGCATAAAACAGAGGGCACACACCAACTGGCTAGTGAGGAAAGTTTAGCAAAGGGGTAGACAAAAGCTGAGGAAAATCAACAAAGATGGTATAGTACTAGGGCCAGCATCAGCCAGGAGCCACTATCATCACCCTAGGCCTAAGGAGTTTCTTAGGGTTGCACAAAATGTTAAGCACTAGACTACTAATTGATCAGTTGGTGGTTCAAATGTATCAAGAGGGACCTCAGAAATAAGGCCTGGTGACCTGCTTCCAAAAGGTCACAGCCTTGAAAACCCTATGAAACAGTTCTATTCTGCACACTTAGGGTCACCATGAGTCAGAATGAACGCCAAGGCAACTAACAACAAGAGGTCTAAGCCAAGAGGAGCAAGCCTGCAAAAAGAGCTGTAGGGAGAACACCTTATGGGAACTATGGGATTTGGTAGAAAAACACTGCCAACCCACAGTGCCAGGACAGACAGGTACTCAGGGAATAAACACCACAATCTCATGCTCTTCCTGGTCTCTGACCTCATGCTGGGGCCTAAGATTGGCCTAATCCAATTATACATCTGAGAGTAAAGGATCCTATGGATGGAGTCCAGAATAGAGTGTGGGAAAACGGATAGTAGATTCAGAATGCTAAAGGATAAACACCCAGCACAGAGATCCCTTATATATTCTACATTGTGAGGAAATATGTTGTATATAATAGATTGTAGGTCTAGTGTCAGCCTCAACTTTCAAGGCACTGTGCATCAGAGAAAATATTACAAATGAAAAATTACCTGAGGCAATGATTTAAGGAGATATGAGTTCTCTTTTTAAAATGGGAAATGACAAATGCCACTGATATTCACTAGTTTTTTTAATTAAAGACTACAGTCTACAGTATGGATCACATCCTGACATAAAGAAAACAATATCCTCATAACTAGACCAATAAGCAGCATCATGACAAATGGAGAAAAGATCAAAGTTGTCAAATATTTAATATTGTTTGGGTCTACAATCAACACCAATGGAAGCAGACATCAAGACATCAGACAACATTTGCACTGGGCAAATCTACTGCAACAGACCTCTTTAAAGTGCTGGAGAGCAAAGATGACTTTTTGAAGGGTAAAGTGCAATTAACCGAAGCCATGGTGTTTTCAATCACTTCTAGGTGATGAATAAGGAAGACATAAGAATTGGTGTTTTTGAGTTGTTTGTTAGTGAAGAATACTGAAAGTACCATGGATTTCAAGAACTAACAAATCAGTCCTGGAAGAAGTGTACCTGGAATGCTCCTTGGACAAAAATGGCCAGACCTACTATGTTATCAGAAGATATCCTGGAGAAGGATATCACCTTGGTGAAGTGGAGAGTCAGTGAAAAAGAGGAAGACCCTCAAAGAGATGGATTGACACAGTGGCTGCAACGATGGGCTCAGGTATAGCAAGTATCATGAGGTTAGCACAGGACTGGGCAGGGTTTTGTTCTGTCGTACATAGGGTTGCCATGAGTCAGAGCCAACTCAACGGCACCTAACAACAACCATTTTAGATGACCAGTGCCTGGGCAATAGAAAATGTTTCTATAACTAGCCTACATGTAATATTTTTGTGATTATTTTAGAAAATTTCTAAAGAATCTACATCAGCAATTCTCAACCAGGGCCTATTTTGGCTCTCAGGGGACATTTGGCAATGGCTGGAGACAGTTTTCATTATTACAACTGGGGGGCAGGCTGTATTGACATCTAGTGGATTGAGGACAGGAATGCTGCTAATCATCCTACAATATGCAGGACAACCTCCCACATCAATGCATTATCCAGCCCAAAATGCAAATAGTCCCAAAGCTGAGAAATCTTGATATAAAATTAATATTTCAAGAATGTGCAGTGGAAAAATAATTTGTAGCTGCAGAAATAATGAGCAAATTCATGTTAACCCTGACAAAGGTTATAGCAGGAGTCTTGTAAGGGCTCATCTTAGAGACCCTAGATGATTGCTCCTCTGAAAACTTAAGTTCCTAAGTCCACCCCTTAATCATTGGTCAACAGAGTTTTTAACTGTGATTTGGTTTCCCCATATATGAAATGGGTATTTAAAATAGTGCATAGAGTTATTATAAAGAGTAAAGGGGAAAATACAGGAAATGTGCCTAATACATTCACTGTTACAGCAGCCTTTCTTATAATGTTAACTATTATTATTATTAGGAGCTCTGGTGGTGTGGTGCCTAAGGCATTTGTCTGCTAACCCGAAGGCTGGTGGTTCAAACCCACCAACCACTCCTCAGAAGGAAGACTGGGCAATCTACTCCCATGAAATATCACCTCAGAAACCCAAGGAGGATGAGTCAGATCCGACTTGATGGCAGTGAGTTTGTTTTTTTGCTCTTTATGATGGTCATGATAATGATTAGAATTACTACCACATGAATCTTGGGAGCCATGCATCTCATCATTACATTGTCCCAGCATAATCCACTCATCTCACTTGTGAGTTTCCTCTATTATGACATTACCTGATTTCAGGACATTGCTGGAAAGTTGAATTGCTGATTTTGGACAGAAACTCTACAACCAATTCTAAGTCCACTTCTAACTAGAACTTAATGCTAAATAGAATTCTTATTTTCCTAGAATTAACCATAATGACATTATCAAAACAGATTCAGACTTATGTTCTCCATTTCCTTATTTACAAAAAGAAAAAAAAAAAATCCCTACCCTATGTTTAGTTCTGTCTTTTTTTGGCCAGAACAGTCCTGGATTTTTTACTACCCAGCTATGTGTCTAGGAAATGTTTCTATTATTTTATGTAAATTAAGATGGCTACATGGTTCTACCATGGTTCTGTTTCAGTTTGTCATAGCTTATCATGTCTTTTAGAAGATTGCTTTCTCTAAATCATGAATTTGTCCAGAAAAGAGACACTGATGAGTCTCTATTTGCAGATTCTTTATATGCATTATCTCAAGTAATTCTCATAATAACCTAGCATTTTCATTTTTGCATTATGAAACCAAATCTGAGCTGTGAAACTAAGAGATTAAATAATTTCCCAAAGGTCAAACAGTTTATAAGTCGTTGAGCCAGGATTTAAACCCAGATGAGTGACAGGTTGGAGGTTTACTTCCACCCAGGGGCATCTACTTCTGAAAAGGCAACCATTAAAAACTCTATGGAGAACAGTTTTACTCTGACACACATGGGGTTACCAGAAACAGAGTCAACTCCACAGCAGCTAGTTTTTATGTCTTTCTCCAAAGCTCGTGCCCTTTTCTTGACTCATCATATTATCAATCAATAATCTACTTTAGAAAACTCATTCATGATATGGAGTACCTTGAAATCATCTTGTTGATGTTAGCTGCCATGAAGTCAGCCCCTAACTCTTGGTAACCCCATGAACAATGTGTCATTGTGAACTGAAAGCTTCATTAGCTAATTAGAGTGCCAGACCTTTCTTCTTAGTTTATGTTAATCTGAAATATTAATCTTAATCTGAAATCTGTTCAGCATCTTAGCAACACAAATGCCTCCACTGACAGACAGATGGTGACTGTGTTTGAGGTGCATTGACTAGAAATTGAACCTGGATCTCCCACATGGGAGGCAAAAAGTCTACGACTGAACAACGACTGTCTCAAAATCATTTTGGGGCACTCTAAAAGGGAATTGCACTGAATGTTTACCACTATACCGTGGTGGCCTTGGAAAAGAGCTCTGCCTAAAATTTCTATAGCTAAAATCTAATGAAAAGTAGCCACTTTCCTTACCAAAATCTGTCTCTCTCTTAGCAAATGGATTCAGGGTTTCTCAAAAGGAGAGTCCAAAGAAAGCCATGCCAAATCAAACCCAGACAGGATGGGGAAAGTGTAAGGGAATTCATTTTCTTTCCCTCATGCTCTCAGATGACCCCAACCTGAGTTTATTCTCTATTTTAATTTCTTAGCTTTGGGTACACAGCTCAGCCAGGGCTTATTTTCCTGACAAACAAACACTATGATAATTTCTTTCACACATACTGTACTTTATTGTTAAAAGAATGCCAAAGCCTGTAGTAAACCAGAGGCAAACTTAATAACTAACATTTGTTAAGCACTTATTATGATCCAAACACTGTGCTAAGTGCTTTCTGTGGATTATCAACAATATATACATATGCAGGAAAAAGAAATAAAGGGTGAAAGGAATTCTGGACTCTGTCTTATAGTAAATGTAAAGCACCAAATGCTACCTAAAAAAAGAGACTTGCAAGCCCAAGAAAAAGTCTGACATTCAAAACTTATCAGAAGTCCATATAAATGACACTATTTTAAACAAAAAGATTGTATGTTTCTCAAAAGAACATTTAGATCATTTATACCATGGAGAATATTTGTGGCTACATGCTACCCACAAAGGGCCCCAAGGCCGTGTCTTTTCTTTCCCTTGGTGGTGTTACACACTTGCTTTTGTCTCTTAGCAAAACATCCTATCACAAGGGAAAAAAAAATAATATCTCTTTTAAAGTTCAGTAAAACTCCTTTTTTGAAATCCAGCAATTATGCACAATTTTCCACTGACAACATTTTAACCTCTTAAAATGTTAGCTAGTATTTGGCCCACATAAATATACAGAAATACACATATCATATACAGATAGCACAGTAGCATTTTTCATAATCTAATTTGTTCATCAACACCATCTTAACAAGTAAGTCGGAAAACTATTAATACCTTCTAAACTGTGGAGAGAAGCTTAAAGACTGTCGATTTCAGTTCTAAGAATTGAGCGTTCTTAACACCAAGTTCTTATGATGAAAAATAGGTCTATTTATTAAACAAAGGCACAAGTAGCATTGTATATATGCCTGTCCTCATTTCTCATGCATATCTGATTCCAGGACAGAATCACCTCAGGCTTCTGGTACCCCTTCAACAGATGTGGTTGATAATGAATAAAGTGTTAATAGATCCTAGGTATGATGATAGACAGATATATAACTGATAGCTAAATAGATAGATAGATAGCTATTAAGTATATGTACAGATGGAGTTACTGAGTGGCACAAAAGTTAATGTGCTCAGCTATTAACTGAAAGGTTGGTGGTTCTAATCTACCCAGAGAAGCCTGGGAAGAAATGTCTGGCAATCTACTTCTGAAAAAAATTAGCCATAGAAAACGCTATGGAGTACAGTTCTGCTCTGACACACATTATCACCATGATTTGGAACTGACTCAAGGGCAACTGTTTTTGTTTGTGTATTTGTTTTAATAAGTACGGATTCAGATATACTCCTACATCAGAAAGACATAGTAGTATTCAGAGCATTATTCACTGTTTGTATTTGACACCAGTTACAACATTCCTATCTGTGACCAAAAGGAAATACATTTTAGGTTTTAAGTGAAGAATGTTGCACCATTCACTGCTTTAATCTTCTCTAACCAGATCCCAAATCTACAACAGTGGCTCATTTAGCCACTATGGCAATACATATTTGAAGCCCTGGTTAGACTCAACACTCTTTTCTCACCATCTTGCTCTTCAAATTTAAGGCTTAAAATAAACACAGGGTAAGCACTGCAGTGAAGTTTCTGGTGCAAAATGTATTTGCAGGCAAATGCCTAAGGCCAGCTGCTTTTAGATAGTTTCATTCCAAAGGCAGGGAATGGAAATAGGCCTAGTAGTGTCAGGGCTGATCTTCCAGGAATTTTTAGAATAAATATTGGTATAAATGTGGGTAAAAAGAAACAGCAGTTTTAGCCAGAGGGTTCACTGGAAAATTGTAAGTCATTTAACCAGGACAATAAGAAGAATGCATTATTATAGTACTCAAACTCATGAATCTTGAGCAACTCAAGCCCTGATTGAGCTCTTCAAAATAGTCATTGTATCTTTTTCTAGTTTGCTTATTTTGAACATGTGTCATGTTTTGTTTCCTGACAACCAAGTGATTTCTTTAGTAATTCATTAAATATATCATTCATTAGTTCATCTGCCATGTCCCAGCTATATGAAGTCAGGACTTTAAGTAAAATTCTGAATCTGTATCTTGATTTGTTACACAGGAATGATGCAACACTTCTTACTTCACAGTACTGTGGTGGGTTTCCAAAATATTGCATTTGAAGTGTGTATCACAAAGTAGGCCACAGATACATGCTCAGTGATGGTGATGATAATGATAATGATGATGATGAAGCCAATTATGTAGGTGATAGGCATGGACGATGATGATATGCTCTTTACATCTAATTCCTAGGACAGAATTCAGGGTGAGCATCATGAATGAATCTTCAAATGAAAAGAGTAGAAAAAAAGAAAAGAATTAAGATAGATGCCAAAGGGGCAGAGAGTCCGTATCTTCTGACCTCCTCTAACTCCACAAGAGGAAGACAGAATCACCATCAGTAGCCCAAGGCCTATTCCTGCAAGGGTAGACATGCTGCCGCCCTCCAGCCCTTTCAAAAACCTAACTCCACAAGAGGAAGACAGAATCACCATCAGTAGCCCAAGGCCTATTCCTGCAAGGGTAGACATGCTGCCGCCCTCCAGCCCTTTCAAAAACCCTGACACCAACCATTACTCCACAGCACCCACCACTGCTCTGCTCGGTTTGATAATTCACTGCAGTGGCCGTGCAGAACTCACAGGTTATGGGATTTATTAGGGAAGCAACAGGCTACAATTCAAGTTCAGGAACATGCTCAGTCTTTCACAGCCTGCCATCTCTCAGCAGACAGTCTCTCTCAGCAGTGCGTGTCTCTCTAGGTCTCTCTCACCAGTGCATGTCTCTCACACCTCTCTCTCAGCAATGCATGTCTGTCATGTCCTCAGCCAGCAGTGAGAGATTCATTCTGCCTCTAGGAGGGCTCCTTTTGAGCCTTGGAGAATGGCCAAACTAACCAATCCCAACATCAGGATTTCTATACACCTGAGAGAGAGAGAACTTCCCAGAAGACTGATTTGTGCCACTCACAACAGAAATACGCCAGGTGGATAACTTTAACAATCAGGAGCTATTCAATTGCTCAAAGCAAATTCCACCACAGAGTTTACAAAGACTTATGGCTAGAGAAGCCACACTATGTAATTTACAACACCACAAGCCATCCCCTGGCTTTTCTAGCTGTTATCCCTTTCATACTTCAAAAATTAATATCCCCTTCACCATCAGTTTAAGAATAACCACACCCATGAAAGCATGTAAGCCAGCCACTTCATGCCTTTATCTCCCCCATTTTAGATACCCAATTTCTAATGTGGCCATCCCTATCAAATTAGTACTGTGAGGAGACAAGCATGGTCCTTTCTCTCTGGAGAATCTTCTGTTCTAGTTGGAAACTTCAGGCATCTGGATCCA
This sequence comes from Orycteropus afer afer, assembly GCF_000298275.1. Lineage (NCBI taxonomy): Eukaryota > Metazoa > Chordata > Mammalia > Tubulidentata > Orycteropodidae > Orycteropus > Orycteropus afer. The sequence goes on along the minus strand of NW_006922030.1, from coordinate 742,034 downwards.
TAAACAAGCAAAGTCCAGCCCAGCATAAGCCATCAAATTGCAGCAACTTAACACCAGCTCAATGTCAAACATCTTCCTCTTTGTTTGGTCGGGTTCTGGTCAACTCAGCCCTAGCCATCCCTGCTAGGTCATGGGTTCCAGCTGCCAAGTTTGGGAGTCACAGTATTCCCTTCACTTCAGACCAGCCAGCACCTTCTCTCACATCCTCAGTCCTCAAGGACTATCTCAATGCCCATAGGCTTGCACTTCAGACCAGCCAGCCCTTCCTCTCATCCCCAGCCTCTATGGCCTAGGTCAAAGAGTACTAAACTCAGCCCGTTTCTTCATTGCTGCTCTTCTCCCATTTCCACATGGACCCAGGTGGTCACAAGCATGTAACATACAAGCCTACTACTCACTGGCTTCCTTTAACTTTCAGTCCTGGAAGGGGTTTCTCTCATGGACCATGATTTTCCTGCCTCAGTGCACCCAAAACCTAACTGCTTGCTGGAAATTCAAAAAAGCCAAGCAGTCTTTCTATTTTTTTTTTTTTTTTTTAAACTCTTCAGGTCCTTTCTTCAAATGCAAATCTTCTGTTCCCTCAGTAGTTCTGGGTGGGGCTCAGGTTTTCTATCTAAGCCCCCTATACTCTACACACAAGGTTTGAAACAAAGGGCTGTCTTTCTTCTGGACAAATTCTATTTCCCCTTTTAACATATCCAATCAAGTATCAGCTGAAGGTGGACTTACACACCAAGTTTGGGAGTCATAGTCTTCCCTTCACTTCAGACCACACCCCTTAATTATTTCCAATGTACAAGCAGGTACAAGAACATTCAATGCCTGTAATACATTCAGACAAACACATAATCCAAAACACATAATCCTTTTTAAGACATTCCAGGTTCATTTCTTCACCTTGATTACCTTCCCCATTCTTAGACCTTTGGCTGGGTGTCACCAAAAGCCCCAGCCTCTGGATCAATTATCTCCTTTAACAGGTAACACCAACCAAAGTGACCATCTAAGAATCCAAAGCTTCACTTCCCAGGCCCCCCCTTCCTTCCTTCTTTCACAAAGTCCCATGCTTCTGTGAGTCTGGAGCCACTACAATGAATCTCACTGCTTCTGACACCAACTACTAAAGGGACAATGAGGCTGCATCTTCTGACCTCCTCTAACCCCACAAGAGGAAGACAGAATCACCATCAATAGCCCAAGGCCTATTTCTGTGAGGCCAGACATGCTGCTTCCCTCCAGTCTTTTCAAAAACCCTGACACCAACCATTCCTCCCTCCCCACCCACCACCTCTCTGCTGGGCTCGATAATTCGCTGCCGTGGCCACACAGAACTCACAGATTATGGGGTTTATTAGGGAAGCAATAGGCTACAATTAAAGTTCAGGAACATGTCTCTCTCAGCCCGCTGGCTCTCAGCCAACAGTCTCTCTCAGTCTCTCTCCCAGCAGTGTGTGTCTCTTGCATCTCTCTCTCAGCAATGCATGTCTCTCACATCTCCTAGCCAGCAGTGAGAGATTCCTTTTGCCTCTAGGAGGGCTCCTTTTGAGCCTGGCAGAGTGACCAAACAAACCAATACCAACATCAGAATTCTATACACCTGAGAAAGAGAGAACTTCCCAGAAGATTGCTTCATACCACTTTCCACAGAAATATCCCAGGTGGATAACTTTAACAATCAGGAGCTACTGAGTTGCTCATGGCAAATTCCATCATGGAGTTTACAAAGACTTATGGCTAGCCCCAGGGTTACAGGTGAGGAGAGACAACTCAGGGACGCCCAAAGTAGCAGGCAGGAAGAGCAGGAGAAAGGGGATTAAAAGCCAGGAAGCCAGAGAGAAGAGCAATCAGCTGAAGGGAGTAGGTGAGGAGAGGA
>NW_006922030.1:739015-739686 GCF_000298275.1 Orycteropus afer afer | reverse complement strand
GGCTCTCAAAATAGGACTGGGAAAGAGTTGCAACATCTGAGTAAACCCAGCCTTACTCATATGGAAAAGAGAAAGCTTTCAAGACCTTCATTTGGCTGAGATGAGGGCTCAAGTATAGCAGGGATTGTGGGGCTGGCGCAGGATCAGGCAATGTTTCATTCTGCTGTGCATGGGGTCACTATGAGTCGGAAATGACTCGATGGCACTTAACAACAACAACAACATACCTAGAAAAGACACACTATGTGATTTACTACACTGCAATAAATACCTAAAACATGTAGAAAAAACTGCAACAATTTATAAAAATTTACCCAGTTGGGGCCCCTGGTATCATGAAAATTTTTTGGTAAACTTCATCAAGGTGATTTTTCTTTTTTCTGACTTATCATTACAGACCATATTCAATCAACTTGGGTTGCACTTATGACACTTAGTCTAGCTAAGCCAAATCTTTGCTCTGTTTTAAAAAACAAAAACAAAAACAAAAAAACTGATACTAAGGGAATTTTGCGATGATTTAATTAATCATGTAAAACTATAGGTATGTACTCCAATGGACACCCACTCTATAATTGAGTTGATTCAGAAGCTGACTGTCTGGTAGAAGGAAATAAAAGGATAAAGAATCAGGACATGGTGATGTTTACCTGAAAACAACAAACCAGGAT
>NW_006922030.1:736353-738668 GCF_000298275.1 Orycteropus afer afer | reverse complement strand
TTTTTTTTTTTTTTTTTTTAATCTAAAACAGGTTGGTCTTGCTGTTATCATTCAGATCTGTTTCCCTTCAGCTCTTACATCCTCATGTCCTTGCCTGTTTTATCCTTCAGTTCCAAACAAAATCAAAAACCTCAATTCCTAAGTTTATATCTAGCAACAATGTGACATAACTTCCAAAAATTCTCTGTCATCTTGGACTATATCAAGAGAAGTACAACATTCAAAATGAGAGATATGTTGGTCCCACCTCCCTTTTGCAAAGAAGTCTCCACTTAGAATATTATACTTGTTAAAGATTTTGGGAAGTCAGTATTTTCTTCACTCCTTAGTTCACAACCAATTGGAAAATAAGATATAGGAAACCAACAGGCAAAGGTTAAACTGTCGGTTTTATTATTGCTAAGCTAATTGAAGAAAGTAACATTAAAAATGTGGACCAAAGAGCCTATTATCATTCTCTACCCGACCTTTCCGGGAGCTCTGGTAGCGTAGTGCCTAAGGCACTTGACTGCTAACCGGTAGGCTGGTGGTTCAAACCCTCCAGCCACTCCTCGGAAGGAAGATGGGGCAATCTACTTCCGTAGTGATACTGCCTCGGAAACCCAAGAAGGGGTCACTATGAGTCGGGTCCGACTCTACGGCACATAACAACAACAACAACACCCCACATTTCCTTCCTCCATTCCAGAACATACATCCAGGGAAGAGTTCAAAATGGCCTCTGCCTAGACAGAGAAGGGAAGAAAAGGGAAAGTTTACAGTTCTGGAAAAGATTTGTTTCATCAAATTAGTTCACTGTTGTCACCCAATGAAGTAGATAATTGACTTCTCTGTGGACAGAGTGAGGAGTGGCATTGGAGGCCAGCAGCATTATTCCAGTGGAAGTCCCGCAACACAAAAAAATGAAGCCAAGGGAAAGTTTCAGTTCTAAACCTCACATTAGATAAAATCAGAGCATGTTCAGGAAAGCATGTTCAGGAGAGCATGATCAGGATAGTGAAGAGCTTCAAAACTGTATCACAAGTGGTTACAAGGGCAAGGCTACTTGGAATTAGCACCTTCCTTCCAATAGCTGAATGGTTTACTGACTTTTATTTTTACTTCCTTTCTCCCATGTCTTCTTCTTCAGTTAAGCAAGGTTGTGTGGCTAGTCCTGGCCAATGAAATGTGAGCAAAACTAATAGGTGTCACCTCTAGTCTAAGGCAATGAAAAGTCAGTTCAAAGACTTGGTTCTCTAGTCTCTCTTCCCTTCTGCTGCGGTACTGGGGAGATCAAACATTCCAGATGGTGCAGTTATACAGGGAAGGCCTTCTGTCAAACTAAGACCTGAGTAAATAGGCAAAAAGGGTTCAAAAGGGTAAAGCTAGAGTCGTGGAAAATGAGAGAAGGTAGGTCTTTCCAGAGCGCAGAATCAAGACTGAATCCAGGAACATTCTCTACCCCGAAAGAAGAGGCCTGTAAAATATCTGCTGCGCAAGATTTGAGAAGGGCTACACATAAGTAAGTGCTGGGTATCTCTCATTCTTCACCATTCCAGATGAGAAGATTTACTGATATTATCTTGACCCTATTCTACCATTGTATGTGGAGTGTGAGGGGTGGATATAATTTTCTCTTAAAGTTCATAGGTTTCTAGAGTAAGAGTGACTGCATGCAGATCTGACGTAGAGACTATCACATGATCAAAGAGCTCAAACTTGAAATAGAAAGGCATGATTGGATGTGACTTTATGTTGCCTCCCTGTAGAGGGGATCATGAATCCTATATTTGGAAACAGGGGAGCAAAACATGTTGACAACCAGAAAGAAGGGATTGTGTTTCTCATTGTTTCTAAAATACATTTCCTTGTACTATAAAAACATAGAGGTTATTCAAAGCCAAGCATGTGTGTAATTAATGTAAGAAAGTGCCAGCTTTATGCACCCACCTCAAGGGCAGAGAAGAGTGACAGTGTTTCTCACTGGACATTGTAGTTAAACTAGGACAGAGTGATTAGATCTGGCCAATGAGCTGAGGATGAAAGGATTCTTCAGATATGTTTTTCTGTGTCAAGAAAAAAAAGACTGAAGAAATCTTGTGGTAGATAGAAGATCCACAAAGTTGAAGAATTCTATATCACTGAGGACAAAAAATCCTAGAAAGTTACATGGACCTAAAGAAGATATTACTGAAGATAATTCAGAAACGTTTGCAGCAGTATATTGACAGAGAACTTCCAGAGGTTCAAGCCGGATTCAGAAAAGGACGTGGAACAAGGGATATCATAGCTGTTGTCAGATGGATCTTGGCTCAAGGCAAAGAATACCAGAAAGA
>NW_006922030.1:729304-734456 GCF_000298275.1 Orycteropus afer afer | reverse complement strand
TGCGACAATGGACTCAAGTATAGCAAGGATCATGGAGCTGGTGTGGGATCAGGCGGTGTTTCATTCTGCTGTGCATGTGGTCGCTATGAGTCGGTAGTGACTCAATGGCAGCTAACAACAACAACAATATATTAGTGATCCTACTCCCAAGTTCCTCCAGGCAATTCCAGATTACACTTGTCCTGATTTAACAAGTTGTACCCCTTTCTTTCTTGAAAGTGCCCCAATTTGGATGGATGAATGATATGTGTGTGTGTGTGTGTGCACGCGCGCGTGTGTATGTGACAGAGAAAGAGAGACAGAGAGAGAGTTACACCCCCAATCTCTGTATTCAGTCCCGGGCTTTTTTGAGCTTTAGACATAGAATATCAACCGTGCACTCAACCCAAGCTTGTTGTTGTTGTTATGTGCCATTGAGTCAGACCCGACTCATAGCGACCCCTCCTTGGGTTGCCAAGGCAGTATCACTACAGAAGTAAATTGCCCCATCTTCCTTCCAAGGAGTGGCTGGTGGGTTTGAACTGGCCGCCTTCTGGTTAGCAATCAAGTGCCTTAGACACTATGCTACCAGAGCTCCTCAACCCAAGCATAGGCATCTCAAACTTAATATTCCCTATATTGAAATTTTTTTCTTCCCATTTTTCCTAATCTGCTTTTCCCATATTCCACACGGCATGCACCTAGTGCTCCTTTGATTACTGCCTCTCCATCATTATCCACATTCAATCCTTCATCAAGACCTGTCTCCTTTACCTCTGAAATATATTACAAATCCAACTACTTCTTTTCATTTCTACTGTCATAATGTGATACAAGTCATCTCTTTTCAACATGCCAGCAACAGCTTCCTAACTGATCTTCTTGCTTCCACCCTGTAAAGACCAGCCAGAATGATCTTTTAAACATAAATCAATCAAGCTTGTTCCCATCTTGAAAGGCTTAGTGATTCTAAGAAAGAAATTCTAAATCCTCAGTTCTTGTTTTTAAGGCCCTGCATGATTTTGTCTCTGTTTACTGCCCTGAGCTTTACTTCCCATCTCTCACATCTCTCTCCTCCAAGTATTCTCCAAGTCCTTCTTTGAGTCTTCCAGAAAGCCATGTTCTTTCTTACCACAATTCCTTTGCACCTGCTGTTCCTTCTGTCTGGCAGAGACTGTTTGATACTCATCAAACTCCATATTTTCCTCAGCTCTCTGCGTGCACTGCTAGATTATATTTCCCACACTCTCTTGTGGTCACTGTGACCAGAAGATAGAATTCTAGTCAATGTAATGTGCAAAGACGTTGTGTACCAGTTTCAAGTCTAGCCCATAAAAGCATCCCTTGTGTGTTCCTCCATGATCTTTCCCCTTTCCCACTGGCAGGACTTTATATGACCCCCAGTTTAATTCTGGTGACATGTAGAAGATGGCAGAGCTTCTGTTAGTCTGAGGTGGAGAAAAACCACTCCATCTTTCTGTGTTCTAAGAAATACACTTCTATTGTACTTAAGCCATTATATATATATGGGGTCTTTAGTACACCACTTAGCACTATTTTAGCAAATACCTATGTCTGGAACATCAATCATCCTCCACAAGCACCACCACCACACACACACACACACACACACACACACACACATCTACAATTAGTCACTCTCCATCACTCACTCTTGCTCATATTTTAGGTCTGGACTTAATATATGCATTAATTAAAAAGCTATTCCTGACCCACCTCATCCAGTCTAAGTTAGTTGCCTGTCATTCTTACCCTCAGTACATTATTCTTTCCTGCCATTTCACTCATCACAATGCATAATTTTATATTAATTTGTGTATAGATTCATTTAAAGTCTGTGTCCACAAGTGGTCCATAAAATACATAAAGTGATCATCTTTTCTTTGACATAGAGAGACTGAATAATGCTTGGCTTACAGTAGGTACTTTGTTCCACCTGTGGTCTAAGAGGGTGCACAATTTGCTGCTCCTGGGAAGGCCATGTGAGTAGGGTTCTGAGAAGAGCTAGCAGTTTACCCATAAGCAGAATGTCATGTTGCACACCCAACACCCAGCACATGGTGACAGAAAGGGAACTGAAACCTCCTCTGATGGAAAATCTGGTCCCAGGATCTGATAGGCAGCAAGGGAAGGCCTCAAAACGAAACGGCCTTGGATACCTCCAGAGATGGCCACTGCTCACTGTTTCTGCAGGACATCGAACATGAGATAGATAAGGAGCAGGGGGATGGCAGTCATGCCTCCTTCTCCCCTGAGAAAGAGTTCACGAAGGCTCGCCCCAGGCTTAAGGTGAGTGCAGATTCGGAGGTGTCTCAAATACAACAAAGTACCTACTGTATGCCAAGCATTATTCAGTCTCTCTATGTCAAAGAAAAGATGATCACTTTATGTATTTTATGGACCACTTGTGGACACAGACTTTAAATGAATCTATACACAAATTAATATAAAATTATGCATTGTGATGACTGAAATGGCAGGAAAGAATAATGTACTGAGGGTAAGAATGACAGGCAACTAACTTAGACTGGATGAGGTGGGTCAGGAATAGATTTTTAATTAATGCATATATTAAGTCCAGACCTAAAATATGAGCAAAAGTGAGTGATGGAGAGTGACTAATTGTAGATGTGTGTGTGTGTGTGTGTGTGGTGGTGGTGCTTGTGGAGGATGATTGATGTTCCAGACATAGGTATTTGCTAAAATAGTGCTAAGATACAGTAGGTACTTACTAACGTTAAAATGTAAAGGGTGGAGAAATGAGGAGCCACTACCAAGGGAATTTTTTTTCATCATGAGATCTCAACTTTAGACTAAAAATCATACAGAATTAAAATATACAACACAGATTTTTTTAAACCTTTATTCATTTGGAATGCAATTCTGGGCCAATCATCACCCAAGAGAAAACACTAAACCTTGAAGTAGTGTAGCTGAATAATATAACTGCATTGTCTCTATTTGTACAAGCAAGACATCAATTTCCATTCCCTTCATAAAACTTCTTGGTAAACATTTACATTTTCTTCCCAACAAAAGTACATTAACAAGATCATGCTTATAGAGCTGGTCAGCCCAAGAGACAAATGACAATTTATACTGAACTATAGTTAAGTCTTGCAGCATAATGCTCACAATCCTAAACTGTATGCATTGACTTTTTCAATGGCATTCATTATGTGACGTTGCCACTAATTATATTAGGACTTCACTAAGTTGTAAAAGCCAAAATTACTCAGAAAGTTCTCTATTGTAAATAACACATGGAATATTGCGTTTAAGTTCAAGCTTGCAAAATGACTTACAACTTTTCTACAGTCCTCTGCTTAATACATACAGGAAAATGAAAGTTACATAAGAGAATGAAATAGATCAAGTTCTTATATTTTTACCTAAGGGTCTAATTATGTATTTTAAGTAATGATGATTAATATTTAATGATTAAAAATAAATCAATGTTGAATATTAACTGCACCAAATCTAAAAGAAAATGGCCACATTACATCATACTATGCTATATATGAATAGATTAAAAGTAGCTAATTAGAAGTCTTTCTAAAAATTTAAAGTTTCTGACATCATTTTCCACCATTCCATTAACTCTTCCTTCTCTTCTTCTTTCCTTTCAGAAAATGACTCCAGTTCAAAATCAACCTAAAGAGAAAAATCAAGAAAATACTGTTATCAAACTACACATGTACTTATAAAAACTGAAATAAAAAAACAGCATTTTAAAGTTTATAGCATAAGTTCAATTCAGTCACTTGAATTAAAGCAAACCTTAAAAAAAATCTGTAGTGACAGACAAAAAAAAAAAAAAAGATACTTTCAGAAGAAAAAAAAACAAAAGCTATTATGTTTGAAATGTGCTTTAACAGCTTTGTAAGATTACATAAAGGAGAATTCTATGCCCTAGTATTTTTTAATCCATAAAAGATGTGATATAATTTTTTTTTTCTGTTTTTGACTATACACTGAGTTTCTTAATTGGCACTCTGTCAAATCCTGGAGCCATGTTTTTCACCAATGCCTTCAGTGCCGTTTGGATTTCTTCCTTCAATACCATCAGTTCTTGATCATGTGCTACCTCCTGCAATGGATAAACATTGATGAATACCTTTTGGTACAGTGACTCTGTGTATTCTTTCCATCTTCTTTTGATGTTTCCTGCATCATTCATTATTTTGCCCATGGAATCCTTCAATATTGCAACTTGAGACTTGAATTTTTTCTTCAGTACTTTCAGCTTGAGAAATGCCGAGTGTGTTCTTCCCTTTTGGTTTTCTAACTCCAGGTCTCTGCACTTTTCATTATAACAATTGACTTTGTCTTCTCAAGCTCATCTTTGAAATCTTCTGTTCAGCTCTTTCATCTTGTCATTTCTTCCATTTGTTTTAATTATTTTCTATTCAAGAGCAAGTTCCAGAGTCTCTTCTGACATCCATTTGGGTCTTTTCTTCCTTTCCTGTCTTTTTAATGATTTTTTGCTTTCTTCATGGATGATGTTCTTGATGTTATCCCATAATTCATCTAGTTTTCAGTCATTGGTGTTCAATGCATCAAATCTATTCCTTAGATGGTCTCTATATTCAAGAGGGATATAATCAAGGTCATAATTTGGCTCTTGTGGGCTTCTTTTAATTGTCTTCAGCTTCCACTTGAACTTGCATGTGAGCAATTGATGGTCTGTTCTGCAGTTGATTCCTGGCCTTGCTCTGACTGATGATACTGAACTTCTCCATCATTTCTTTCCACAGATGTAGTCAATTTGATTCCTGCATATTCCTTCTGGAGAGGTCAATGTGTATAGTCATTGTTTATGTTGTTGGGAAAAGGTATTTTCAATGAATATCTTGTTGCTGGTCTTACAAAACTCTATCATGCAAGCTCTGGCATCATTTCTAACACCAAGACCATATTTCCCAACTACTAATTCTTCTTTTTTTTTCTGGCTTTCATGTTGTAATCACCAGTAATTATCAATGCATCTTGATTGTATGATTGATCCATTTCAGACTGCAAAAGTTCATTAAAAACAAAAAAAAATATTTAATGTTTTCATCTTTGGAATTAGTGGTTGGTGAGTAAATTTGAGTAATAGTCATATTAACTGGTCTTCCTTGTTGTTGTTGTTGTTAAGTGCCGTCGAGTC
>NW_006922030.1:700371-726729 GCF_000298275.1 Orycteropus afer afer | reverse complement strand
TTGTCAACTCTACTATACACCTGGGAATTCTGATCATTTACATAAACTTATAGGACCATTGTCTGCCAACCCTATATACGTTCTTGGATACACTCCCCATTTCATAGACACACCTAATAGTTCAGCCTGTCCACCCATCTATCCACCCATATACCCACGTTTGCCTTCACTGACTATGCAGTACTGTATGTGCAAAAGGATTCATATTTGTTGTCTGTATCTGCCATGTACCTCTCTATGTTTTTCTCATCCTCAATGCTGCCATATTGGTCACTGACCTTTGGTACATTGCCCTTCTCTTCACCCAAATCAAGACTTATCTCTATCTATCTAACTATGTTCCCTCCCCTCCCCTCCCACCCCTGGGAACCAACAAAGAAAATTTCCTTCTATAGATAAGCCTTTCCTTAACTTTTACAATAACGGACTCATACAATATTTGTCCTTTTGTGATTGACTTATTTCACTCAGCATAACGTCCTCCAAGTTCATCCACATTATGTGGTGTTTTGCAGATTCTACATTATTCTTTGGTGTTGCATAGTATCCATTGTGTGTATGTACCACAGTTTGGTTACCCATTCCTCAGTTGATGGACACCAAACTCCTGTTTCTTAAGGCCATCCCATTTGTGGTATGTTTCTGTTAGAGCAGCCCTAGGTAACCAGAACAGATGTATACAGATTTTTCTTCTAATTTTGAGACATACCAAATCAGCAAATGAATGTCCTGAAAACTTTACTCCATCCACATTGTTAAGGACGATGCTACTTTGAGGAGGCAGCTCTTCCCTAGTCATTTTTTGAGTGCCTTTCCAACCTGAACGGCTCACCTTCCTGCACTGATCAGGTAATATTCTGCTGCTATTCATAAGGTTTTCACTAGCCAATTTTTTAAGAAGTAAATTGTCAGGTCCTTCTTCCTTTCTTGTCTCAGTCTGGAAACTCCACTGAAAGCTGATCAGCATGGATGACCCTGATGGTATTTTAAATACCAATGGCATAGTTTCCACCAACACACAAACACAGCAGCCACAACAGTCCAACAAACTGATAGACAAGTGGTGGTTCTTATAGTAGATGCTTAATAAATATTTTGTTACTGGTTAAAATTAACTTAAAGGCATCATTTATTTCTTCAAATATCTGTCTAGTAAGTTGAAATGCACCAGCCACTCCATGGGAGGAAACACCTAGTGATATGCTCCCATGAAGAGCTAGGTAACCCCATGGGGCAGTTCCTCATAGGGTTACTATGAGTCAGAATCAATGGCATGGTGGCACACAACAACAACAAGGGCACTGTGCTAGGTGCTGGATATGAAAGATAGCTGGAATCCCATTGAGACTGAAATCAAGGTCAGCACCTAAAAGTTTTGCTTTGTTTTTTTAAGGTTTATTTTGTTTTTCTTGCTGTAGATCTCTTCAAAAGCTGAAAAATGATCAATGAAAACTAAACCCACTGCCATCAAGTCAAGTTTGACTAATAAGGACCCTATAGAACAGAGTAGAACTTCCCCATAGGGTTTTGAAGATTGTAATCTTTACGGAAGCTGACTTTCTTCCACAGAGCAGCTAGTGGGTTCGAACTAATCAGCTTTCAGTTTGTAGCTCTGAGCACTTAATCACTGCATCAGCAAGGCTTCACATTAAGTTGTTCACATTTGTTGTTGTTGTTGCCAGTTGCTGTCAAGTCAGTTCTGACTCAGAGACATTATGTTCAACAGAAGAAAACACTGCCCAGTCCCACACCATCCTCACAATCACTGCTATCTTTGAGCGCACTGTTGCAGCCACTGTGACAGTGTCAGTCCGTCTGTCTCATTGAGATTCTTCCTCTTTTTCACTGATCCTCTACTTTTCCAAGTAGGATGTCTTTCTCTAGGGACTTGCCCCTCTTGATAATATGTCTAAAGTATGTGAGACTAAGTCTTCTTCTAAGAGTTATTAGGAGCATTATGGCTGTACTTCTTCCAAGACATATTTGCTCATTCTTCTGGCAGACCACGGTAAATTCAATATTCTTTGCAAACACCACAATTCAAAGGTATCAATTCTTCTTCAGTCTTCTTTATTCCTTATCCAGCTTTCACATGTATATGAGGGAACTGAAAATACCATGGCTTGGGTTAGGAACACTTTAGTCCTCAAAGTGACGTGTTTGCTTTTAAATACTTTCAAGAGATCTTTTGCTACAGATTTGCCCAATGCAATATATCATTTGATTTCTTCACATTGAGTGTTATTAATTCATCCAATGAGACTTTGAGAAAGCTATTTAACTGTCTTATGCCTCAGTTTACTATATGTTAAATGGGAATAATGACCTCATAAGGTTGTTATGAAGATTAATATAACTCACTTAAATATGCCTGACATATGGTAAGTGCTTAATAAATCTTATTTATGATTATTATTACTTACCCCAACAGCAGGGCTATAAGGAACTGCCACTTTCTTTGTTATTGCCAGATAGCCTGGAGCTGAAGCTGTAAGTTTATAGTTTCCAGGTACAAGCAATCTCCAGTAATCACCATCCTTGGCTATATATTAAAAGATCAAATAACAAGGCCTGTATGTGAAATGCATAATTACACCATCTAAGAAAAACCCACAATAATTCCTTGAATTCCTATTTTAAAAGTACATCTACTCCTCACTTATCCACTATCTCTTTATCGAACATTTCACATTTAGGACAATAGTAAAAGAATCTAGTCACTATTTTGAGCAATGATGACATACATCTGGCAGTAACGACCACTGAGGTGAGAGGTGAGAGATAACGTTATATGTCACCTTGTCTGGGCCATGATTCTCAGTGGTTTAAACTCATTGCCATTGAGTCAATTCCAACTCATAGCAAGCCCCGTTGGCTTTCGGAAGCAGACAAATCTTTACAGAAGTAGATTCCCTCATCTTCCTTCCACAGGGTGGAAGGGTTTGAAATGTCAGCTTTCTGATTAGCAGCCAAATCTCAACGGTTTAGTAGTTATGTAATGATATAGTCATCCTCCATTTTGTGATCTGATGTGGTCATTCTCCATTTTCACATAAGGCCAATTTTTGTATAACAAGCTGGTGTTTGGAACCTAACCATGTCAATAAGCAAGAGTAGGTATATATGTATATGGAAGGTGATGAAATATCATTGAAGAGAGGTGAAGCTCTTTCCACGGGGCTCCATTAACTGTTTGACAGATATTAACGTTAACCTGTCTAATAAATATTTTGTGATAGTAGATGTTCTAATCACATCAGGAGTAACAGACACGATAAGACATATAAGATGTCCAAGCAACAATGTCAGAACATCTGGGCACCATGCTTTAATTCTTTCCAGGTCAAGCTCTGATGATCTGAGGGTCTAGATAAGTAATTCACAGAGTCTAGCCCAAAGATAACCTCATCAGAATCCCTGGGGCACTTGTTAGAAATTAGAGTTCCAAAGATTTAGAATATATTGGTCTGGACTGCCTCTTAGAAACTGTATTTTCAAGAAGTTCTCTAGAGAATTCTTAAGCAAAGTAGAGGTACCTTTCACTTTTTTTCACCTTCCACATATCTATCATTTCCACCTAATGTAGCTGAGATTCTATGGTCCATCATTATAATCATTCTCACACATATGCCTTCAATTTATTTGCTCCTCTCCCCTTGTTGTACATGCCTGGCAATCAACAAAACCTGGAAAATTTCCAATTTTCTTTCTACTCTGTGCCTGCCCCCCTTTGGCTTCAAAGAGCTGGAGAAAGCACACACCCATGTTGATCTGTCTCCAATTCATAAACACCCCAATCCAGAGGCCATGGTGCTACCCTTCCTTCCTCCTACATTTCCCCAGCCCTTTTGCCCTCCCATTTTCTGTTATCAGTAGTACTTCTCAAACTTAGGTGCATAACAACTACCTGGGGACCTGGGTAAGATGTGGATTCTGATCCAAGAGCTCTGAAGAGAAGCCTGTGATTCTGCATTTCTAACCAGCTCCAGGGTGCTACCACAGCTGCTGCTAGAGGGCCATATTCTGAGTAGTCATTTCCTAGTGGAAAATTCACTCTTTGTCCTTTTTTCTAGTAACTCTAAAACATCCTCTTCATCTTCCCTCTCAGCTAATATTTTTGTTTTAACTGTGAAAATAGAAACATTCAGGAAAAATACAAGCCCTCACCACTATATCTTCCAATCTACCTCCAGACCTTATATCTGTCTTCAGCCAGTGCTTCGTTTATTTGCTTTATAACATCATTTCTGGAAAGATTTGTCAGTACTCTCTGACTCTAATATCTCTCCTCCTATTCTTTCTTGGTGACACTCCAATCAGATGTCCACCCCTCCTCTTGAACAGACTACCTTTTATCAAGTGTTTTTGGTTGGTTTGTTATTTTTACACTCTTCATTTGGCTTTCAGGACAATACTCTTAGCTTTGTTTCTACCTTAGACTCCATTGTTAGTTCTTCCTTATTACCCTGCCCTCAAAATGTTGGAGTTTCCAAAGTCTACTCCTCAGATTTCTTTTCCTTTCTATCTGTATTTATTCCCTCAGTTAGATTTTCCTAAACTTTTCACATCATAGGGGCAAGAAAATATTTGTATGGCACACTAATATTAACAGATAATGAAGGCTTCTTGTGACCAAGGTCTGTGCTCCATCCTCAGAAGCACCCTCCTTGAGGGCTAAGAGGAACAATAACTTAGCACAAATTCAGTATATTCATTGGGAAGGTCGGTTAGCATTTAGTGGACGGTTGATAAATATTTGTTGAATGAATGAATTAATGGAGTTTTAGAGGACAGACATTAAAGATAAAAAATATTCAAGCTGTAAATGTGGAGGTTAAGAAAGAGAGAAATAAGTTAAAGGTTATTGATTATAAGGTCTAAAAATATGTAAGAAGTTTATAGCTAAAAATACATTGTTGTTGCTGAAAAGATCCTGATAAGTGAGACTTAAATTAACATGAACTAGATATATGTTTATTAGCAAGAGTAGATTAATTGGCCAGGAAAATACATCATTATCTCCAAGCTGGAAAAATAGAAACAAAATTTTAAACCTAGAAATAACTAACAATCCTGTCTATCCTGTGCAATCTTGAATTAGACATTTAACCTCTCTGATCTTCAGTTTCTTCATGAATTAAAACAAAAAAAGTATTTATTAAATGGATTAAATGAAGAAATGTTCAAGAAATTCTAAACACACAATATGCACATCTTCTTTCCTATTCCTTTCAGATCCCTCCTGCTGTCCACCAACTCACAGCTCATTAGCACTTTTCCTAGAAAAAGACTCTAACTGTCACTGCCACTCATCCAACTCATAGCGACCCCTCCTTGGAAACCACTCACAGTAACCCCTCCTTGGAAACTACTTACAGAGATCCTTCATCAGAAGGCACTCATAGCCACCCCTCCTTGGGTTTCCTGGGCTATATATATATATCTAGGGAAATAGATTGCCCCGTCTTCCATCTGAAGAGTGGCTGGTGGGTTTGAACCACCAGCCTTCTAGTTAGCAGTCAAATGCTTTAGGCACTTGAGCTCCTAGAAAAGAATACTGGTAATTTAACTCTAGTTCATTTTCTTTTGCCTGAAGAATAACAAAGAATTTCAGGGTAAGGCAACATCTCACAGTTCTGGAGTGAGATTGCTGAGGAAAGGGCGCCATCTGCTGTATCCCAATTTCCAAATGCAACAGCAATCCTGAGAAACTCCACTTGATCTGCTCCCACAAATAAAACTTAACTAGATCAAAGGTGGGAGAGAGACGTGTAAACAGATATGATGCATTTAATGGCTTTTCTTATAACATTGTACTAGTTATAATTGTTGTTGTTGTTGTTGTTGTTGTTGTTATTTGCCGTCGAGTCGACCCCGACTCATAGCGACCCCTCCTTGGGTTTCCGAGGCAGTTACACTACAGAAGTAGATTGCCCAACCTTCCTTCCAAGGAGTGGCTGGTGGGTTTGAACCGCCAGCCTCCTGGTTAGCAGTCAAGTGCCTTAGGCACTATGCTACCAGAGCTCCTATAATTATGATAATAAATAATTATGTTCTTGTGTGTTAACGTTAGAACCTTCAGACCATGGCAAGGAACACCCACCAGATGTAATATCATGGTCTATTCCTTCCACGGAGATGGTTGCATTGGCAATTGGATTACCCTGAAGGTCTCGAACAAATCCTTTAACTCCTCGGTGTATCTGCGAAGGTGAAGAAAAACAAAACATTCATATTAGAAGTGACCTAAAATGTTTCATATCAAGGATCTTCTTATTTTCTAGCAATATACTGTAGATTTCCACTGTTTAAAAATCATAATATAATGAAAAAGTGACTGAATGATTTGTGTATACCTTGCTTTTTCTCAACAATGGACAAATAACAAGTAACTCCCTGGGAATTGATATCTTATTCTGAGACAGAAAGAATTTAAAGTACTTTTCAAACCCCCCCCCAAAAAAAAAAAAAAATCCTGTCTGTCATATTTATAGTTTTAGTTTTCAATACATTTCATTGCTTTCTTTTTTTAAAATTTGGTCACCTATGTACACCTTATGTGATCACTGTCATTTAACAAGAATATGACATTACAGCCTTTTAAAACTGTTCATCCTGAATAAAAGAGTATAACCTCTGACTACTTCTGCACTTAAACCCACTGACAATATTATTTTGACTGAAAATAAGTGGCATGAAAGATCAGCAAACGCACAACTGAAAACTGGATATTGATTTAGAGAGAGAATGGAGGTGTTGCTATTGAGAATAATCTCTTTGAATTAAGTTGTGGTCATTGAAAAGTACTGCAATGCAACCTAAGGGAAAAAAAGGTCTTTTCCTTTATTTTGAAACTATAATGCAAGTATATTAACATGTGCTTGAAATGACAGTCATATTTCAATCTGACCTGGCTCAGATTAAGATGTTCAGTTCTGCTTCTAGAGTATCAAATGCTGATTGAGTTTGATAACAAAATATGCCTTGACTTCCCAAATGCTCAGGTTGCTCCTCATCCTAGGAAATGAATTTTCTTTTGCTATTGAAGGCTGGCAGTTCACACCTACCACCAGCACCTCAGAAGGAAGATTGGGCAATCTACTTCAGTAGTGATACCATCTCAGAAACCCAAGGAGGGGTTTCTATGAGTCAGATCTGACTCCATGGCCATGAGGTTTTTTTTTGTTGTTGTTGTTTTTAATTTATAATATCTGAAAGTAGAATAAACCTCATGGATCCTTTATTATTAGAAAGTAAATTTTATAGTGATATGATATTTTAACAAAGAGGTGCCCTGATTATCAGCCAAATAATTTTTGTTATTTTTATTTTAAAAATTAAATAAATAAACCTCTAAAATTCTATCAAAATAACATGTAATTCTTTATTTTTCTAAAGGTACTCTACAAATAGTAAAAAGCTATTTTTGTTGTCAATAATAATGAATAACACTTTCATCAACATTTCATTCCATAAATGGGAGTGTTCTATAAGGCAAGCTTTAGAAGCTCGTTATAAAAACTTCCACATAGATTGCAAAAACATTGATACCATAATCAGGTTGGATCACGTAGTTTTGTGGACAGATCCAATTTCCATTCCAAATGGCATAAAACAAGGTCAAATGACCTGGCCTGAAGCTATCCTGAGTGGGAGGCTTCGCCTTAACTATTTATCCTCATTAACTTCACAATTCTAATTCCTGCAAATATCTTCTCTATTAGCTTATTTTTATATAAATTGATATAAGTATTAGATGAATTGGGTCCATGCCCATCTGCCACAACAAATATGACAAATATTCTCCTCTTTCCTGATGGCACACATTTATATTTTATTCTGTGTTGTCTTTTTTCCCTCAAAAACTAAGATTAGACTTAAGAATCAGCTGAATTGTTTCTTTATTGCATTTATGGATTGAATTGTGTGTCCTCCAAAATATGTGTCAACTTGCCTAGACCATGATTCTCAGTATTATATAATTATACTCTATTTTGTGATCTGAAGTAATTATCCCATGTGTTGAAAACCCTAACCTCTACATTGTTAATGAGGCAGGATTGTATCTTAAGTCAATCTCTTTTGAGATATAAAAAAGATGAAAACAAGCAAGGAGAGATCAGAGGACCTGACTGCACCAAGGTAGAAGATCCAAGAGCAGAGCACGTTCTTCGGACCCAGGGGTCAGGGGTCAGTGCACTGAGAACCTCCTAGACCCAGGGGAATGCTGATACCAAGACACATGTAGATTCAAAGGAACACTGTTTCCAAAGAGACAAGGACCTTCCTCTGGAGCCAACAGAGAGAGAAAGCCTTCCCCTAGAGCTGATGCTCTAAATTTGGACTTCTACCACCCTAAACTTGGAGAGAATAAATGGCTGTTTGTTAAAGCCATAGATTTGTCGTATTTTTGTTCTTGTAGTTAGCCCTTATTTTAACATCAGGCATCCTTTCTTGTGATTCTGAATCCCCACTAATATGAAGTCTTCTTGAGAGCAGTCATTATCACCAGTGCCTTATATAGTACCCGGCACATGAAAATAGCTCAATAAATTTTTATTCATAAAATATGGAAATAAAATTAAAATCATTGTATTAGTAAGGCATTCTTTGGTATCTAAGTGGTTGTTGTTAGTTGCCATCCAGTCAATTCCCGCTCAGAACAACCCCACATGTGCAAAGTAGAACTGCTCCACAGGGTTTTCAAGGCTGTGATCTTTTGGAAGCAGGCAGCCAGGTCTGTCTTCTGTAATCACCTCCATGATGGAATCAAGGTGAGTTCAAACTCCCAAACTTTCAGCTAATAACCAACTGCTTAACCATTTCACAACATACTAAATAACCCCATCTTACTTCCTCT
Organism: Orycteropus afer afer; assembly: GCF_000298275.1. Taxonomy (NCBI): domain Eukaryota; kingdom Metazoa; phylum Chordata; class Mammalia; order Tubulidentata; family Orycteropodidae; genus Orycteropus; species Orycteropus afer. Next base: position 717,869 of record NW_006922030.1, on the reverse strand, counting down.
AGAATGTCCCCAGGAAAGTAAGAAATGCACAGTACGTGGCACAAACATTTTACACTGGACTAATAACAGAAAGGTTGGAAGTGCAAAGCCACTCAGTAGTTCCATAGAAGAAAGATCTAGCAATCTTCTTCTGCAAATATTACAGCTAAGAAAACCCAATGGAGCAGTCCTACTCTGAAATACGAAATATGGGGGTGGTCATGAGTTGGGATTGGTCAATGACAATGAATTTTGCTGTTCTTTTTTCAATATAAGCTACCATTATTAATATTAACTGGGATCCAGCTGAGAATAGGATGAGACAAGTGAGGCACATAAGGCACAAAATTTAAGGAGGCACTCAATCTCAGGGTTATGCAGGTGCAGGATTAACACCTGAGAGTCAGTGCCTCCTTCAGTGTTGCACCCTAGGTGACTCACTACATCATCCTAGTTCTGGCCATGTGATGCCTGATAGGCCTAACGTGGTTGGGGTGCCAGAAGAGTACCAGGATTGCCTTTGCTCAGAAAAAAAAAAATGAATGAAAATGAGATTCTACCTCACTTCCTCATAACTCTCCAACTTAATCAGTTCTCAATGAATATTCATGAATCATAGCACACATGATATATGAAAACCAAATTGAATCACTACTAACATGCTTTTCCACATGTGACATTCTCACTCTGGGTCAGATGAATCCACCTAGACTGGACTCCTCTATGGAGACTATTGTGCACCAGTTCTAAATGCTCTTAAATCTCCCATTTTCTGCTGGAGGCTGTGTTTACCTGCTCAAGGTAGCTAATGAGGGCGTTTTTGTTATCTTCCCAGAAGCTCTTCAGAGTCTCTTCAGGTGGGAACTTTTCACAGCTAAGTTCCACGGTGATCTCAAAACAGTTGCTGCTGAGGTAATTGAAGTCTTGCATTCCTGCCAAAGGACCAAGTGAAAAGTCAAGATGTGCTGGTAGTGACTAAAACACTGTATGAGCCTTTCTACTGAATACCAAGTGAAAGACTGAAAACCAACCATGTGTATTTTGGGGAGACTGGGAGGAAACCACAGAAGTTTCTGGGTGATAGAAATGGTTAACCTGCTCAGCCACTAACCAAAAGTTTGAGTGTTTGAATCCACTCAGAGGCAGAAGAAAGGCCTGGTGATCTACTTCTGAAAAATCACCCACTGAAAACCCTATGGATCACAGTTCTACTGACACACATGGGCTCACAATCAGCTCAAGAGAAACTGGCATTGGTTGGTGGGAAATTACATACCATACGATACCTAAACATCATACTCGACAGATTGTTATTACCATAAAAGTACAAACTCTCTCCAGTACCTGAGCTGTCATTTAACTTAATATGCTGCTACTGTAGGGTGCTAAAGCAGACATCAACCAAGATCCACATTGCTGAAATGGATTTCATGGAATACAATGAGGTACAGAACTAATACCTACTGATATAGTAAAGAAATGCACATTCCTTTAAGCCAATCTTGCTATCAGGGAAGAACTTGGAGAGTTATGTGAGATGACCTGACATACTGTTTTGTTTCTTGAGTTCCTTAAGTTCAACCAATATCACAATGAGGGGTTGGGAGTTTGTTAATATTTAAAAAAAAAAAAAAAAAAGCTGTCAAGTAGATGCTGACTCATAGCAATCTTATAGGACAGAATAGAACTGCCCCACAGGGTTTCCAAGGCTGTAATCTATACAAAAGCAGACTGCCACATCTTTCTCCTGCAGAGCTGTTTGTGGGTTTGAACTGCTGGCCTTTCAGTTAGCACTTAACCACATATTAATTCAACAAACCACTGAGTGTCTACTATGTGTAAGGCATAATGCTGGCAATACTTTAAATTGCACCAAAAAGAATATTCTGCATCCAGAACAATTTTTATTTAAATCTGATGCAAATTAGTAGTGGATGCTGTCGAGGATACCCTCACTACATTGTTTCCATGGAGCCTGGGCACACATTTGCCAATTGCCAAAAGTGTTGGCTGTCAAGAACTTACAGCTATCCTCTTTTTCAGGAGAACTGTTGATGGCTTGGGAGGTTGCCCTCCAACCTCTCTGAGGCAGCCCACAATTACTGACTGACTACCAAAGGCTGGTCCCCTTATTTCAAGGGGGGATAGCCCTGCCTGTGATTTACACCCTAGCCACACACTGGCGAAGATTAAGGCTAGATTTTAAATGAGATCACATCCTTACTCCTCTCTATGCTCTAATTTACTGAGTTTCCCTCACTTCCTTAAAGGATTTTTCCTAAAGAGCACTATTTCACTAAATCCTTGTCTTATGCTCTGCTTCTCAGAAATCCGACTTGAGACAATCATTTTGTTCATTTTCTAAATAACTGAAGACAGAGCTTTCTTTATTTGATTATTGTGGGACATAATTATTGACTAAGATGAATACTATCATTTTACTAATAAAAATTTCCTGATATTATAGAGACAATGCACTCTTTTTGCAAGAAAAAGGTTAGTCGAAAAGAATTATTAAAGTTTGTATATAAAGCATAAAATTTCATCCCATGTGATTTATTTGGCATAGTCTAAATCCTAAGTCTGACACCTAGACTTTATTTCTCAAGCCCTGGTGATAGTGCCTAAAGCATTTGACTGCTAACTAGAAAGCTGATGGTTCAAACTCAGCAGCCACTCCTTGGAAGGAAGGTTGGGCAATCTACTTCCATAGAGATACCGCCTCAGAAACTCAAGGAGGGGTTGCTGTGAGTCAGATCCGACTCAATGGCAGTGAGTTTGGTTTGATTTGATAGGGGGAGGAAAAAAGGGACTAAATTTCATCTAGCCAAATGAAAAAATCAAAATTAAAAGATAAGTAAACATATATCAGGGAGGAAAGAAATAAGAAAGACTATTTTTCTCAGAGCATAATTCAGCATATTAAACAAGCCAAAACCCTATAATTAACTAGTACGGCTAATTATTCTGATTATTCTGATTCTCTTTAATTTTCAGGTGGGCTATTTAAAAATTATTTTAAAGCAAAGAAAATAAAACAAAACATTTCACTATGCCTAAATTTCACTATTCATCCCTGGCATAGGATAGTATTATCCCACCACTATTAATGGCCTAGGTAGTGATAAAAATAAGAGCTTCATGAAGTCCATGTTGGGGCAGAGGGAGCCAAGAGAGCTTCATTGGGTGCCTAGGACAGTCCTCCCTCCAGTTGCCATCAGGCTTAGGCTTTTCTCCCTTTTCAGACTCCATAAATAGTGGAGCTGCCCAATCTAATAGTATTTATTACATTGTTGTTGTTGTTATTTGCCGTTGAGTGGGACCCAACTCATAGTGACCCCTCCTTGGGTTTTTGAGGCATTATCACTATGGAAGTAGATTGCCCAACCTTCTTTCCAAGGAGTTGCTGGTAGGTTTGAACCGCCAGCCTCCTGGTTGGCAGTGAAGTGCCTTAGCACTACGCTACCTGAGTTCCTATTTGTTTTAGCCTTTAGCATATTTTAGTTGACATACCTTTTTTTTTAACATAATGGGATAATAAAGACTGTTTGAAGTAGCATCTTTAGTATACAGTCACCACTGTAATAGATGACTATATACTAAAGATGCTACTTCAAACAGTCCTTATTATTCCATTCTGTTAAAAAAAAAAAAGTATGTCAACTAAAATATGCTAAAGGCTAACGCATGCCCTTTAAAATATTCATTATCCTATAGTAAAGCACAGCTAATATATAATAAAGAGGCTTACTTTTATTCCCTAAGGCCAGAATTTGAAACTTAGGGCAGTGACTATTATTCAATTTATATTTCCCAATGGGTATCTTCAGTTTTTTTCCTTTATCTCGTTAGTTAGTATCAGGGCTTTGAACTGGTTCATTTTGATTCTACCTCCTGCTGAGAATTTGCATTTCCACCACGGATATACTGAATCAGAATCTACATTTTAACGAGATCTCCAGGTGATTCCTATATATGAAAGAATCATATATATATATATATATATATATATATGCGTTGGTTACCAGAGGATAGGGCGGGGAGGAGGTTAAATTCCTAGGTAAGTTGGGGGAAAAAATATATTATATATATTTATACATATATAAACCAAAGATTATTAGTGGTTATAGTGGTTACCAGGGGTAGGAGGTAGCGGGGAAAGGGGAAGCTGATGTTTGCAGGGCATTGAGTTTAAGATAATGGTGGGAGAATATTTTAGAAAAGGATAGTAATAACAGTAGCACAACATGAAAAATGTCATCAGTGTCCCTGAGCTGTAAATGAAGAAGTTGTTATGTTGGCAAATGTCTTGTTGTGTATGTTTTCACCACATTAGAAGTTTAAAAAAAAAAAAAAAAAAGAATCTTATATATACGCAAGAACTTTATGTATACGTAAGAGTCACCTAATGATCTTGCTACAATGTAGACTATGGTTCAGTATATCTGGGGTGGAAATGCAAATTCTCAGCATGGGAAGATTAAATCAGTTTGATGCCCTGGTTAGCATTAATTTTAAAACCAACAATAAAAATAAAACAATGTATAGTAATCATTCATATAGAAGATTAACTTTAATAGGTTCAGTCAATTTATTGATGATTTAGAAGATTAAAAATTCTGTAAATGTAAGTCACTCTCTAGATCTGAACGATCATTTTAAACCACTATTACTTTATCAGAGAGAAAGGGAAACTCACCACCAGGTACACTATACCAAGCACCACCATTGGTTGTTCCATCGACAAAGCTGCTGTCATCATCATTCTTGCGGCACGGAGGCCGATTGGGGTCAGACATTGCTGGGTTAAAAGAAGAGTATGCTCGAGCCAAGCTTTGGAAAATAACATCATCTGGGCAGGAACTGTATTCATGAGCACTACCTAGAAAATAAATCCACCAAGATCAAAGGAATTCACTCAGACCAAGCAGCATGGCATGTTTTCTGAATCATGATTCAGTTTTGAATTCTTGCTTACATATGTTTTAGATGTGTGAGTATGGGACAGAGATGAACGTTTAAGTTCATCAACTTAAGTTCAACAACGTCACTTAGTTTTTATTTGAAATAACTGCTATTCCTAATGGAAGTGGAAATTAGGTGGAACACGCATTCCACCTAAGCATTTAAAGATTCACAAGAAGAGTTGATAAGCTGTGGTATGGTACACCAGACTTCGAGAGACAGCAAGGAGGTATCCATTGTTAAACTTACAAATTAAGAAAATTCACTTAAACCACCCTTTGGGATGATCATGGCCACTATGAACTGCTCTCAAGTTGTCAGTATGTGATTCTAGAATTCTTTAAAAAGCCTCTGTATGTGTTATGGAAATAAATCATACACATTTGAAACATTTTTATCCATTTTATTCCTATCTATTTTATATTATAAAATATGCCAGGACTACAAGTTTCCCAGCTACAGATTAAAATTCGTAAATTAAAGAAGAAAAGAAAAAGATCTCTAAATTATTTAACAATTACTTCACCAAAGACTTTCTTCAAAACTCAAAGTTTTCAATAATATCTAAAATTATCATCTGGTGTTTACACAGAGCTGACTCTTCAAAGAGATCTGAGAATGGATCCAAAGCAGGAAATTTCTTGGAGCAACAAAAATTAAGTTGGAAAGACCCATCTGGCTAAAACTTGCTTTGCCTGATGTTAACTAAAATTAGTTAGAGAAAGCCAAGCACTACTTCCCCTCCACAGTGCTTCCAGAAACAGTTCCATCTGCAGAAGTGGGAGATGATGACACACATGTAGAAATCCAACAGGCTGCCTTCATTTTCAGCCATCTTGTAAACCACCCATAACTTCCGTATTCTGTCCAATTATCAGAGTCTAGAAATGACTCACGTGCATCGCCTCTTTTTGTTCTTTCTCTTGTCTCACTATTCTGTCAAGATCATGCTTCTCTTCAACTAAACATTTGAAAAATGTTACAGCTCTTTACTGCCAAATAGATATTTCTAACACCATATGAGAGAATTAGGAGAAATTTCTGTTAAATATGCACTTTCTACAGGCAATATCACCTAGTGATGAGATTCCTTTCAAGAAGAAGACAGAAATCATTCTGTAAGCCCATGTATAACAACCGTAAACTAGAGCCAATTACACGAGCATGAAGAACACCTACCACTCCGTGTCTCATCGTATGGATAGTTGGCCACAACGTCTCCTCCATGCAGATTGGCAGACAGCACAAAAGGAATATCCATAATCCAGTGGATGACAGCCTTGGTTTCAGGAGCCAACTGCATTAAAGATGAGAGAGTGAAAAGAAGCATATGCTTTATAATCACTTAACAGACTGAAAGACATAGGAAAAGTGAAAAAAATAAAATAAAAAGTCAAAGCTGGTTAGTTTTCAAACACTTTGTGGCTGTCTTTATACAAAAGAAAAAAATTCCTATAAGTCTGAATTCCTCATACCTATCTTTCTCATACTTAATAATCAAAAATATTTCAAGTCTTTAAATTCTCTTAAAAGTTATACTTTTGTGAGTTGCTAGTTTTTCTCTCTTTGTGACTTGGAAACCAGCATGTGAAGACATCTCCAATCTCACACATCTTTGTTGATAATGGGTAAAGATAAGAGAGCAGAGAAAGAAAATAACTGACCCACAGAACAGGATTTTTCCTATATAGTGGTTCAACACTGTTCTAGAAATATGTAGCAGACTTTTTTCCTTTAGTTTTGCTCACTATTTCTCTAATTTTCTTCAACAACTTCAAGTATTGTCCTTATAAATGAGTATTAGATCAGGTTTCTTTCAGAGCTGTCTATGAAATATCAGTTTACTTTGGGATGATCATCTTAAATTTTGAACAAAGCAAAACATTCAGGAATTCATGTTAAGTCTTTTGAATGATCCATAGACACTCGTATTTTGGAAGCAAAACAAAAGAGAAAAAAAAATTATACCAAAGAATTAATCTGCAGCCAAAAGCTTGATATTTCTATATGATAAGTTTTTAATAGCAACTGGTAAGACTCCCAAACTCCCAAGTACCTCTTTGATTAAAAAAAAGCTTTTGCTTTTTTTGATTAAAAAAAAAGCTTTACTCTTCTTTGAGACAGAAAATCCAGCTACATCAGTGGTGGGTTGAGGGTTATAATAAGATATCATATTTGTATATCTCTGTTCAGTTTATGAATAGCTCTCACATGCACTATTTTATTGAGCTTCACATCCCCATTTGATATGCAGAGATAATTATCCTCCTTTCAAAGGGAGAAATTTCCCAGTCAAGTGAGCATGTCCAAGTTCACATAGGATTTAAATATAGTCTATGAAACTACAAATCTCATGCTACTTTTAGTACATCAGCTTTTCTCTATTAATACTATCTTATTTTTTAATTCATGCTACTCGAAATTATATAAAAGTGGGATTTAGAATAAAGCATTTTTTTATTATGTGTTTGATTGGTTTATTTTATTCTTGCTATTCCCCTCCAAAAAAATCATAGAAAATGTAGAGGAGACAAGCAAGCACAAAGAAAAAAATTACAATTATTCATAATTTTGCCAACTAAAAATATCTACTGCTAAAATTTTCATAACGTTCTTTCCTAGCCTTTTCCTAATGCGTGTATATAATATTTAAAATGTGACCATTTATATACTATGCTGAATGCTGCTTCTTTGAAATGGACAACAGATAAACCCTTTTTAATGTTATTCATTATCCTTCTAAAAGATAATTTTCATGCTTGAGTAGTATCTAATATATTGATAAACCCTCTTTAAACATTATTAAGTAGGTAATACTTAATGAACATTTTCTGTGTGACACATTTAATTCTCACATCCACCCCTTGAGATAGGGAGTACATTTCCCTCCATTTTATAGACAAGTAAACTGAGACACAAAGAAGTCGAGGCACAGCAGAAGGTCACTCAGCTGAGAGTGGCAGACCCTGGATTCAAGCTCAACTAGTCTAACTCAAAGCCACAATATCAACACTAGCCAATTTACAATCATTGGGTATTGGGGCTGTTTATTATTTAAAAATGAAAGAAAAAAAAACTATAAGCACCTTATAGCTTCTCTCTGTTCATTATAGCCTTGGAAACTCTACGAGACTGTTCCACTCTGTCCCATGGGGTTGTAATGAGTAGGAATGAACTCAAAGGCAACAGGTTTTTTAATGGGTCCTAAATTCACAAAGTTGTATGAATCTATGTATTGTTGTTGTTATGGCAACCTCATATACAACAGACAAAAATGCTGTCCATCTCTGTACCTTCTCCAGAATTGTTGATTTGCTTAAGTGTATAGCCATTGTATATTTTAAGTGCCTTCCAACCTAGGGGGCTCATCTTCCAACACTATATTGTGATAATATACTCTTGTGATCCATAGGGTTTTCTTTAATTTCTGGAAGTAGACCACCAGCTCTGTCTTCCTAGTCTATCTTAATCTGGAAGCCTCACTGAAATCTGTCCCTATGGGTGACCTTGTTGGTAATTGAAATACCAATGGAATAGTGCAAACAGTTAAGCATTTGACTGCAAATTAAAAGGCTGGCGGTTGAAACACACACAGAGGTACCTTGGAAGTCGGGCCTGGCAATCTGCTTTTGAAATGTCACAGTCTTAAAAACCCTAGGGAGCAGTTCTACTCTGCACACGTGGGGTCGCCATGTGTTGGGACTGACTCGACAGCAACTAGCAACAGCAACAAGCTTCCAGCATCACAGCAACATGCCAGCCACCACAGTATAACGGGTGGTGGTAAAGCTGTTAGGTTTAAGCTATTGTGAGTTCTCATATCATAGATACACCATTGTTACCGTCATGTTCAAATTCAAGCAAGTAAATTCCACAATTTGACAAATTAAACTCAGTTTCTCTTTGACTATTAACAGGATCTTTTAGGCTGACTAAATACTGAGACACCAGGGTACTGTAAATACATATTTAAATAATCCTTAGAGAATCCTCTGGAACGCCCTCATAATTTAGCCACTAATAGAATCTATAGCTAAATGTAATCTATCTTTAAACTTCCACTTAAAGACTATAAATAAATATAGCTTTGATTTTATGCTTTATGATAAGATAGTGGCTCTGGCTCTCAAAATATCTTAAAGTTATATTTATTTAGTGCTCTTCACAATTCTGCCCATTATATACAGGAACTTAACACTATTATTTTTACTTATTTTAATGTACTCTGCTTTTAAGCAATCCAGCCCAAGACTCCTGTACTAAGCCAGATGTGATGACAAATTTTATGTGTCAACTTGGCTAGGCTATGAATCTTAGTGGTTTGACCAAATACTGGACTGGTTGTTATTCCATTATAATATAACGTAACCACCATCCATAATGTGGTCTGATTTAATCAATCATTCAGCTGAAAAGGGAGTTTCCTTGGAGGTGTGGTCTGACTCCAGAATACAAAGGGATATCTAGCAGAGCTCATTCTCACCTGACCTCTGGATCTGGGGATGTAAACCTGCAGAAGTTTACAACCTGCCACCTGACATATTTTTGGATTAGCAATCCTGTGAGCCCAGACAGTCCTGTAACCCAAGACAAGTCTCCAGCCTCCTGCCTGACTTACAGATTTGGGACCTACTAGCCCCTACAATTGCATGACCCATTGCCTTAAAGTAAATCAATCTCTCTCTCTCTCCCTCTCCCCCACGTTACCTCTCTCTCAACAGTATGATACCAGATATATACTATACATATCTATTGAGCTTGTTTCCCCCCAGGAAACTTCCCTTTCAGCTGATTGGTTGATTAATCAGCTAGATATCTATCTACATAGATAGGTATCTAGAGACATAGACAGATAGATGTATATGATACCAGATAACAGTGGAGGCAACCAGGCTGAAGAACTCAAGAAGCAGATGGGAAATGACTTAGTAGGAAAAACTCTGGGAGAGGAATTTAAAAAAAAAAAAAACCTCACTGCTGGTCGAATCAATTCGTCTCTACAGAAGTAGATTGTCCAACCTTCTTTCTGAGGAGTGGCTGGTGGGTTTGAACTGCCAGCCTTCTGGTTAGCAGTCAAATGCCTAAGGCACTATGCTACCAGACCAATAGCTTTTATTCAGAGGTAAGAGATTCAGAAGAGCAAAGAGAGAATCAGTCATGAGCAGTTTCTCTTGAGAGGTAGACCATAGCATCTGAAGGCTTCACTAAAAATTCACATTCCATTTCACCATCCTCTCCGAAGTCATCCACACCCAGACCTCCTGAATCTACATGGGATCTCCATGGGAATCTGCATTTTTAACTCATGACTCCTAGCACTCAAAATCTAACAATAAACTCTGAAGTTTAAGGAGTACTATAAGAGATATAGATATTAGCCTGAGAAAAGGAAATGAGATAGAGGAGATGCTTATTATTAATACAATGATTACTGTACACCTCATACCAGGCTAGGTCTAAACACTGTCTCATTCTTAATGACTAAGATGGAACAAGAGAAATGACCTAGTCATGAGCAATATCATTCCATGATTATTAAGCTAATTTACTGACAATTTAGTATAAATCTTGCTTATATACCAGAAAAGGGACTAAAATTTTTATATATATACCAGGAAAAGTAGTTGCATTGAGATGATTTTTTTAACAGAAGTTTTTATTAAAAGGAGAGTGAACATTAATCTTTTAATAAATATTGCCAAAGCCAGAAATATGAAGACATCTTATATTGAGATTATGCAAAAAGTACACAAGTTGAACTGGAGAGGGTGAAAAGCAGTGCTGGTCGGAAACAACAGCATTTCCACAAATCAAACATCCTGTCAACATGAATTTATTTCACAATTCTTCTATGGCAGGTAACAGGAATTGTTTTCCTCATTTCACAGACTGAACAAAGACAGTGTAGGTAGACTATTCCAAGCAATGGGGAAAGTTTGTGGGCTAATATTGGGATTATTAACTTCTAGAACAACTTCTCATTTCTCCCTTAGCCTCATAGCTTATTCCACAGAACGGTCCTGTCTTTGAGTCTGGTTACCCCACACTTTCCCTGACCCCGCTACCTTTCCAGTTCTCCCACAAAAGATGGTTTCCAGGTTCAGAAACTCCAAGTGTATCTGTGACTCAGAAATGAAGGGTTTTAGTCACTTGTTTATCAGATTCTGCAAGAATCCTCAGCTCTTGGCAGCCCTTTTCTCAGACAATCCTCTACTTATAGGCTCAGCCCGGGTTTCTAGAATGAATCCTATATATGCAAGCAAGAGGGTTTTTAAGGCTTTATACCAACAATCTGGGATTCTCTGTCTCCTGGACCCTGTATGCCATGTTCCAACCCACATGATAAATGTTTGTCTGGAACTCCAGTGGTTGATTTTCAATGGGTACGTTGTTCGGATACTGCAATCTGCTTGCCCTACTGGATTGCATCCATTCATAATAGGTCTTCAATCTACTACGTGCCAGACTCAAATATGAATTATAACTGCTGCAATCAAGGAATCAAAATGTAGACTCAAAAGGAAAAGCAGCTATGTAAGTAAATAATTAAACAATATAATAATTAAATACAAGGCTATATGGGAGCTCTGGTGGCACAGTGCCTAAGGCATTTGACTGCTAACCAGAAGGCTGGTGGTTCAAACCCACCAGCCGCTCCATGGAAGGAAGGTTGGGCAATCTACTGCTGTAATGATACTGCCTCAGAAACCCAAGGAGAGGTCGCTATGAGTCGGATCCAACTCGACAGTGGTGTGTTTGGTTTGGGTTTTTATAAGGGTATATGTAACATTAGGCACCATCCTGGAAGTGTATTTAAAGCATACGAAGGAAGGCTTAACCTCTGTAAGAGCAGAAGAAGGTTTCACAGAAGTGGTGACATTGGAACTGAGCAGCATAAGAAAGCATCCTTCCACAAACTGAAGGAAAAGGAAGAACATTCTAGGCAGTTGGAACATACACAAAGACAAAAATTATCTTTAAATGGTGTGCTGGGGGACAAAAATGGTATGTTGGTGTGACTGGAGTATAGGGGTAATGGAGCCAGATGAAGGAGTGGGCCAGCCAGCATCTGTCATGTATCAAGGGACACCTAGATGACCCTAGAACAACAACAAACTGGAGAAATTTTAATTTCCAACCTCTTAGGAAAGGTACTAGAGTAGTTTATAAACCAGAGCTGAATTGCCTAGGACAACAGGGAAGGGACTGAGAGCTGCCAAAAGCAGTTCTTCTCCACCCTTCCTCTATGATAGGTTCAACCTCTATCTCTTCCAAGTAAACAGTGAAAACAGTACTCAAACAAAATTGGTTTAATTTAAGGGGCATCAGATATTTATTGGGTACATAAATATGTCCTTCCAGCCCTGAGGTGTACTGAGAAATTATGGTGATGTGGTAATGGCAGTTCTAGATCTTTTCCTCAATTGCTTTAATTTGTATTAACTCATTCAATCCTTACAACTACCCTGTGAGGTAGGCACTATTATCATCTCAATATTTTCAAGATAAAGAAGCTGAAGCACAGAGAAGTTAAATAACTTTCTAAAGTTCACACAGCAAGTATGGAGTCAGGATATGATCCAAGGTGGCGGGCTCTAGAGTCTCCATTCTTAGCCATCATACTGCACAGTTCTGTCATACTGAAATTTTTTACTGTATCCTCTAGTTAGAGGAGAGTAAGCAAGGTTTTAAAGCAGTGGAGGAATTCTGGAAGATTGAACAGAGTTAGCAGAAACTGGACACAAAACAAGAGGCCACTGCACTAGTCAGAACAAGAAACAATGGGGCCTGAACTAACACAGTAGAATGAGTTTATAGAAGAGGGGAACAGAAGAGGATTCAGAGAGATAAAGGCACTGAAATTTGGTCACTAAATGCAGATAATTCATGACAGAGTTGAAAAATAAGGTGGATTCTGATATTTCTAGCTTCGATGACCAATGAGAAAATAATGATTTCTGATGCTTGTTTTCAGACATACTGAGCTTAAGTCTATAGGTGCCACCAAATAAAAGGACCCAGCAAGCAAGTAAATTAAAGAACTTAAGATCCAAGGAAGGTCTGGAATTAGAGAATATGGAAGACTAAAATAAATGTCATGGAAGTTATAGGAAAAGATGGAAACCTAGGGAGAGAGTGAAAGGTCTCAGATGGGCCCATGAGGAAGGCCAGCATTTAAGCCAAGATGCAAGAAGCAGAAAAAGAAACTGAGTAGTAATTAGACAATAGAAAAACTAGGAGAAAGTTGTGTTGTACAAAGCAAGGGAGAAGAAAGCTCAGGAAAAGAAGAAAAAAATCAAGAGTTGAAATGCTGTCAAAAGAGCTTATCAGCTAAGAGTTGATAAAAAAGCCTCTGAGTGCATGGTGACTTTCTAAGACACCCACCACTAGGTTCCTCCCTTTGTAACCCCATCACTGATTCTACTTCCCAAACTCCCCTGCTCAATTTTAGGGAGTAGTACTTATTTCAGGGCTCCAACCCTTCCAGCCTTGACTTTCATAGACCTAGTTAACTATCTCACTCAAGCTTTGATATTACTCCTATGTCATTCATTATGATAAAGATATTAGAACATATTTCCTTCAGTTAGAATACAAAATCCAAGAAAACTATACATATTCTTCTACCTTTGTGTTTTGATCCACAATTTTCTTCAGGTTTTTCAGCAGATGATTATTCGGACCACCTTCTTTCTCATTAACATAAACTATTCTATCCAGGTCAGGAAAGTTCCGGTTCAGATCTATTCCTTGGGCATTGCTCCGACCCACAAACCAGTCCTTGAGCTCACCAGGCTAAAAAGTCAAAGAGAAAAGTCATCAGTTATTTACTATTATTGTCACTAATTATTCAAGGTCTCCATTAATGATTTTGAAAATGATTTATTAAGATTATTTATTTCAATAATAGCCTGTAAGAATGAATGCCATTTTCTCTATTTTACTAATATAAACATGAAAGTATCAGACTTAAGGTGTTGTTATAAAATTTGAGAACTTTTAATGAATAATATTTTTAATAATATTTTAAAGACATTTATCATCAGATTGCAAAATAAAAGTCAATACATATCAACTGATAATAGATGACCTATTTCAAAGCATGTTAGTCTATAATTACCCTCCCACTGCCATCAAGTGGATTTTGACTCATAGAAACCCCCATAGGGTTTCCAATGCTATAAATCTTTATAGAAGTAGAATGCCTTATCTTCCTCCTACGGAGCAGCTGGTGGTTTTGAACTGCTGACCTTCTGCTTAGCATCCCAATACTTTACCCACTATACCACCAGACCTCTTTATCTTATAATTAGGTTTAAGTGAAACATTAATTGTGTCTATAAATCATAGTAATATATTTTAAAGAAATGTTGAAAAGAATAAATTACTAAATAAATTTAGAAGCTAAAATTAAGCTTGCCATGGGTAAACATATTAATAACATACTTCCCTCTATATTATAGTCTTCATGAAAAAATATGAGCTCTAGATCAAAAATTCTAGAGCTTTAGGATTTGAGGAATTTCTGTTCCACTTAAACTCTTCATTTTACTAATGGTCCAATTAAGAAAATGAATGAATTTCCAAGATATTTAAGTATGGGTTTCATGTGGATTTCCTCAGGGAATTAAACTACACCAAATTTATGATATTATTCCCATATTCTGAGCTCATATAAACTCAGATATCAGTCTGTGAAGATCAAAAAATCTATAAAACAGAAAATAGTAATGTTAACCTATCTTCTAGCCCATAAAAGAGTAAATAATTTAATTCTATATGTAAGTAGAATTTCTCTCTCACAACTTTAGAACTTGCATCTACATATACCTATGGACAGAAATACACTTTCTGGGTTCCTTATGATGTCTAATTATAGGATTATTGGATATTTTATTTTTAAGGTACAAATCAACTTCTTAACCATAGATTAAAATATTATTTAATATTTGTCATAAAATAAAATTATTTCACACTGTAGAGATCAGCACTCCAGTCTGCTCAAAAATGGAAGGGAACACATACCACATACCTTCTCTTAAAAATCATTACCTTCCAGATTCTACATTTTAAGAAATATTTGACTAATTTCAGTTTAGAGATAAATCTTTTTTCTATTACTTCTGATGCAAGTATCCCCCACTTTTTGAAAGCTTGCTTTACACCACTTCATTTTTATGAAAGACCTGCCTTATTACTGGCTTTCATAACAGAAATATGAAGAGGATTTTCCTTTTACAAAAAAAGGGCAAAATGTGAAACTATCGTTCAGTGTTTGTTGTGCAAAGGAAGTGTGCACCCGAGCAGCCAAGAGTGGTGTCGCCAAGTTCCTTCCCTGGGAACTACCCTGTACATACACTACACATACATTATTTGTACTTTATATAGGTTGTATATTTATCACATCATTCCTGTGTTTACTATATATTAGTGTTATTTTAGGTTTTATGTGTTATTTTAGATGTATAGGCTATTTTGGGCGGTCTTGGAACACTCAAAAAAAAATCCCCATATAAATTAATGGTAATTGTTTCTTCGCTTTACACCTTTTTGGCTTCTAAAGGTTTCATAAGGCGCTCTGGTAGCGTTGTGCCTAAGGCACTTAACTGCTAACCAGAAGGCTGGCTATTCAAACCCACCAGCCACTCCTCCGAAGAAAGGTTGGGCAATCTACTTCCGTAGTGATACCGCCTTGGAAACTCAAGGAGGGGTTGCAATGAGTCGGGTCTGACTCGAGGACACATAACAACAACAAAAGATTTCATAAGAACAACCTACTTTCGGATAGCAGAGGAAACCTATACACAGAACCAAGGGTAAACATCAGTATAGCATCGGGCCAAAAGTCTTTCTTCTTTAAATTCAGTAGAGGGCGCCAACACATTCAGAACCGCATGGGCATTACCCTTAAATACTTGTTGTTGTTGTTGTTATGTGCCGTCGAGTCAGCCCCGACTCATAGCGACCCCTCCTTGGGTTTCCGAGGCAGTATCACTACGGAAGTAGAATTGCCCAACCTTCCTTCCGAGGAGTGGCTGATGGGTTTGAACCGCCAGCCATCTGGTTAGCAGGCAAGTGTCTTAGCCACTATGCTACCAGAGTATTTTTCCACGTATGTTGATTTTTAGAAAGAAATTTACCTAGTCATAAACATGGGTGAACAAACATTATTTATTTAACAATGCGAACAACACATTAATAAAATATTGGCTTATTAACAAAATTTTTCATCCACCATCTAAACCATCATGCCTTCCAGTCTGACCGTTTCTCTTACCAACAAACTAAATAATGTATCACATATACCCTTCAGTGCTTTTAGGCTTTGATGACAGTTCACTGTCTGCAAACTTTGTGTGAAAGTATTATTTGAAGATAAGCAGTATGAACAAACATCCGAAAAAAACGAAGCAAGCACACCCTGATCTTCTGCCTTGCACTGACCTGAGATGCCGCCTTCTCGAAACCATCAGGGTTCAGGGACGGCATGATGTGGATTCGCGTGCTGTGGATCAGGTTCACAATGGTCTCATTCCCTTTTTGGTATTCGTTGCACAGGTATTGGGCTAAGAAAATGAGCAATTCCCGTCCAACTGCCTCGTTACCATGCATATTCCCAATGTATTTAAATTCAGGCTCACCTAAAAGACCAAAAATAGATAGTATGGAGATATTTTCTATAACACCAAAGAGAAGGCAAATGAATGGCATACAGTTCTGAATATATAATATACAGTCAGCCCTCTGTATCTCCAAGTTCCGCATCAGTGGATTCAACCAACAGCCAATTGAAAATATCAAGACAAAAATCAAAAGAAAAAAAAAAAAATTAAGTGATCAAAGCAATCCCTGAAAGGCTAGGAGGGAACAGGAATGTAAAGTGCAATTTACATAGCATTTACATTGTGTTAGGCATTATAAATAATCTAGAGATGATTTAAAATACACAGGAAGATGTGCTTAGGTTATATACAACTTGCCATTTTAAATAAGGACTTGAGCATCCCTGGATTGGGTATCCTCAAGGGTCCTGGAACAAATCCCCAACGATACAACTCCACCTACTATCATTTATTACAGAGTTAACACACTCGTCTGCTAAGTGAAAGGTTGGAGCTTCCAGTCCATGCAAAAGCACTGGAGAAGAAAGATCTGGCAATCTATTTCTGAAAAATCAGCCACTGAAAACTCCATGGAGCATAGTTTTACTCTGACACACATTGGGTCACCCTGAGTCAAAAACCACTTCACAGCAACATGTTTTCTTTTGTTTTTCACATTTATTAGGTAGCTGACAATTTCTTTTCCCTCCAGAAGGAATGCCTAAAAACTGTGGCTTACATGTTAAAACACTCCTTCTGTTCTATTCCTCCCTTCCCAGCTACCCAAGCCACATCAGTAACTAATAATAATAAAATATTGTGTGCATTCTAGTTGCCAAGCACTGTACTTTACATAAGGAACAGGTATCTATCCTGACAACAGCCATACAGTCCTCGAAGCCAGGATTGAAATGCAGGTCTTCTGGATTTGTCAAAAAAAAAAAAAAAAAA
>NW_006922030.1:692671-700100 GCF_000298275.1 Orycteropus afer afer | reverse complement strand
GGGTTTGAACCGCCAGCCGTCTGGTTAGCAGGCAAGTGTCTTAGCCACTATGCTACCAGAGCTCCCAGAGATAATAATAGAACCTACTAAATACAACCTACCAAATAAAGTATTTTTAGAACTAAATGAAACTCTTAGAATGGTGCCTAACAAATAATGCTGTATATATGCAGGTGTTCAATACAGAAAAGAGAGTATGTTTGTATATTGAAGGGCTTAGAATTCAAATATAAATCACTCTTGCCCACTACTGCTGCCCTGTATTGCATTTTAGGAAGACTAATGAAATTGCAGAGCATTGTAGCAAAGTGTTCTTAATTAATCCTGTTCTGCTGCTCCCTGCGTCATCTATCCCATGGGCCCAATCTCTGGAGTGGAAAGGATTCGTTCCTTCACAAAATTACCAGAACTGCTTACTCCTGATGTAAGAAAAGAAGTTGGAATTATTTTTCTCTTGGAAATATGTTTTCTAAATATTTTTAACATGGGAGTTCTGAGTGACTACTAACCACAGAAGGTTAAATGACTACTAAGCACAGAAAACCATGTCCTTGTGTGACCTCTCAGCCTGAATTTATGCTAATCTTAATCTAAGGATCAGGTGGAAATAGGATCAGTGCTGCTTAAATCCCCATCATTTTTTACTTTGAGTCTAATAAAACGATGAGATTGCTATGATCAAAATCGACTCGACAGCAATAGGTTTGGGTTTTTCTATTTGTGTTTTGGTTTAGATAACTTGCCAAGAAGGTATGAGAAGAGATTGTTGCTTCTTATTTAGAAAGTCTTCTTCCTTTCTATTAAATTCATGGGCTTTATCACTTCTTTAAAAAAAAAAAAAAAATTGCCACAAGTCAATCCCAACATATAGTGACCCTATGTTGTTGTTGTTGTTATGCGCTCTCGAGTCCTCTCTGACTCACAGTGACTTCTCCTTGGGTTTCCAAGGCAGTAGCTCCACGCAAGTAGATCACCCAATCTTCCTTCCAAGGAGTGCCTGGTGGCTTTGAACCTCCAACCTTCTGGTTAGCAGTCGAGTGCCTTAGACACTACGCCACCAGAGCTCCTATAGTGACCCTTACTGGATATTAATTTATAGAGGTACTGGGAACTGTAGCAGCCTGCTACGAAAGAAAATAGAGACCAAGTGGCCAGAGGGATAGAAGAAGCCTACTTCCCCAAGCTTTTTGAGACGAGTGCACTAAGGAGCATTCTGGTCCTGCCAGCTTACCCCAGCACAGCTCTAAAGCATCAAATCCTTCAAAGGAGCTTTGCTTACAACCCACAAGAGTAGATGAAGCCTATTGATTTTTTTATTTTTTTTTTAATACTTCTCTGGGCTTACAAAACTTAAAAATCATTTAAAGGAGAAATAACAAATTCGTAGCCACTTAGCCAAATCTGGCCTCCAGATGTTTTTCTTAACTGCCACAGTATATTTTATATTTGAATTCACATGATTTGGGGCATGGCATGCTCTCCCCAATTCTGCCACAGGCCACAGCACTCCCTATTACTGTTTTACTCATTTATGTTTGCCATGCAACTCCTGAGAATTTCATGTGTGATTTTTCTTCTTCAACTGTAAAGGAAATTCCTCTTAGTGACAAAACTCCTTCAATATGTCTATTGTATTTGAGAGAAGAGAATATTAATAATGACCATAACAATACTTTGGGAGCTCTGGTAGCATAGTGCCTAAGGCACTTGACTGCTAACCAGAAGGCTGGCAGTTCAAACCCACCAGCCACTCCTCGGAAGGAAGGTTGGGCAATCCTACTTCCGTAGTGATACTGCCTCAGAAACCCAAGGAGGGGTCGCTATGAGTCGGGGACGACTCGACGGCATATAACAACAACAACAACATAACAATACTTTATGATGACAATATATCATTATATTGAAGATATTAATATAAGTAAATAATAAGATACTAGATGCTCTAGTAGCGTAGCTGGAGGTGCAAACCCACCAGCCACTCCTTGGAAGGAAGGTTGGGCAATCTACTTCCTTAGTGAGACTGCCTCAGAAACCCAAGGAGGGATCTCTATGAGTCAAGTCTGACTCGATGGCACATAACAACAACAACAGGCAAAGGTGACTATGAAAAAGAAAAAAAAGGACCTCTGTCCTGAGGAACTAATTAGATCACTATCTAATGTTATTACCAGAAGTCATAAAAGCTGTGTCCTTTTATGCCTACTGACATGCATTGGAAAGATGCAAATTTCTGTGTCAGACACTACAGGGGATCCAAAAGTGAATAAAACAGAATTCCTAAAATGAAAAAAATGTGGAGTTTGGAGGAGGACACAGACATGCACATGAGCAATGTTCAGGAATGAGGCAACAATGAAGGAATGTTGGATACACAAGTAACCAGCTTCAAGGTTCTAAACTGGAATATTCCCAAGGCCTCTCTGGTCTCTCTCCAGCCCTTTTCTCTCACAAAGCCAGAGTTATCTTTTCAGAACACAACTCTCTTTGGATCACTTCTATTAACCCACTAGTAACTTCACAATAAAGACCAAAATTTTCAATAATGTTTTTTAACTCCCATGTGGCCTGGCCCCAGTTACATCTCTAATCTTCTGAGGGATTATCCTTTCTCTTTCCATCCTTCAGCCACAGATTCTTGCCTATGATGCAGCTTACTTCACACACACGCACTTACACAGACACACATACATATTTTGCCTTCACATTTTTCTGACCATGGATAAATATTGCATCTCAGGGCATCTTTAGTATAAGTCTAATACTGTCTTATTTTTAATACCTTAGTTTGAAAATATGCATTAATCAGTGTGATTATTTGGTTACATTCTCTTCTCCCTCCAGACAATAATGTCTATTAATACTGGGGTGGTATCTGTTTTACCTCACTCATGTACTCTGTCTTGGAAGAAGGACAGCAGGAACACTCCTTAGAGGCAAGAATGACCAGACTTGGTCTAACCTTCTTTGATCATGTTCTCAGAAGGGATCAGTCCCTGGAGAAGGATAACATGCTTAGTAAAGTAGAGGGTCAGTGAAAAAGGGGAAGACGCTCAATGACCTGTATTTACACAGTGACTGCAATGATAGACTCATGCACAGCAAATTAGTGAAGGTGGTGCAGGCCCGGGAATGTTTCATTCTGTTGTACATAGGGTAGCTATGGGTCAAAGCCTAACAACACCTAACACCTAACAGCATCTAACAGCAGCAACAGTGTATCACCCATGCCTGGCATAGGCTCCATAACATAGTAAGAGCACAGTCACTATCTGTTAAATAAATTCATAGCTTAATGAATAAGTGAATGGTCTTGCATTTAAACCCCATCCTCCCAACAACAGGACTGACAGGACAGCATCCTCTTCAGAAGCAAGTGCAGCCTTGGTCACCTAAACACATTTCTGCAACAGTGGGCAGGATAGGTGAATAAATGAAGTGGACTCGAGGACTCGAGTGTCAAGGAGCCTGCATCCATGTGGAAAGCCTACAGGTGTCAAGGGTTATTGCTATGTCCCTCATTCTCCCTCATTCCCAGGCAGGAATGGAAATTCTTCTTTGGGAATGAAAGAGCAGTGTTGTGAACAGCTGATTTCTCATGAAGATTAATTTCCATGGTCACCAGAGAACCACAAAACCTCTCCAAGCAAGCAGCTCTCTAAAGTTATTTTTGTTGTAAAGTCTAAATAAAGTGTTCTGAAAAGACTTTGCCTTCAGAATCCTTAAATTCAGAAAAGGGAACAAAATGGAAAACTTTAGATTTTTAATTACCCTTTCTGTGTCATTACCTTCAACTCATTCTATAAAATGAGTGACAGCACTTCATTATCACTTAATTTCTAATGTTTATCAGTTAGAAAGACAACCTTTATAACAAGCTAGTAAATTAATAGTATATCCCTTCCTTTTTACAGGGTTTACATAGAAGAGCAAATCCCAGGTTTAACAGGGTTTCCACTGCCAGTTGCGTCATTCCACGTGGATACAGGTGGTGAGGCACACATATCTGAAAGCTAGCTCATCTCTCTCCTAGCAACAAGAGCAAAAGGCAGCATGAAGTCCCTCTCAATTCACTTGGGAATGGTTGTTTTTACATTCATCTTATTTTCCTCACTCACTAGCTAATTCATTTTCCTTTTTCCCTAGTATTTATCCTGGGTTCCTGGCTTGCAAATGAGGAAATACGGTCCCTGTTGCATCAATTTTCCCACAATTTTGTATAGCTATTGGTTTTCCAATTATCTCACACAATCATCAATCAAGTGATCATTAAAAGACAATCACATCAGAAATCAAGTCCAGCTTGGCTGGCTGAGTTTAAATGTTCTCTATATGTATCACAGAATAAGGATTGCTCTTCTCATCATATGAGATAAGAATAATTTCTATTTTTAGAATAAGATGCACAGCTTTAATAAAGTCAGAAGTTACAACACAAATTCCAAATCAAATCAGGCACATGATTTTTTAAGTTCTATACTTATAAATTTCAATTTTCCCCAATTATGTATTGATGTGATTTGAAATAACAAAACCAGTAAAAAAATAACTTAAATAAATTTCAATTGCCTCAAAAATAAAATTTAAAGATGTTACAATTTAGAAATCCACATACATTTAGGCCTAAAACAAAAAACCTAACTCACTGCCATCAAGTTGATTCGACTCATAGCAACACCTCCTTGTGTTTCTGGGGCAGTATCACTATGAAAGAATATTGCCCTATCTTCTTTCCAAGGAGTGGCTGGTGGGTATGAACCATGGGCCTTCTGGTTAGCAGTCAAATGCCTTAGGAACTATGCCACAAGAGCTCCCACTTAGGCCTAGTATATGGGTAAAGTCTGAACTTGAAGAGGGATAACAATGCTTCTAAATGGTTAAGAAATTCATGCCATTATAGTGATCAGGGCTTCTAATCAGTTCATTGTGGTTTGACTCCCTGCTGAGAATTTGCCTTTCCACCCCAGGTACAGTAGCTACAGTTTGACAAGATTCTTATGTATAGCTGACTCACTAAGGGATTTTTAAGAATAACGTTTTGTTGTTGTTTTGTTGTTTGCCATGGAGTAGGACCTGACTCATAGCGACCCCTCCTTGGGTTTCTGAGGCAGTATCACTATGGAAGTATATTGCCCTATCTTCCTTCCGAGGAGTGGCTGGTGGGTTTGAACCGCCAGCCTTCTGGTTAGCAGTCAAGTGCCTTAGGCACTATGCTACCAGAGCTCCCAAGAATAACGTAGAGATCTTGTTAAAATGTAGATTCTGATTCAGTAATCTGGAGTGGAAACGTAAATTCTCAGCAAGCAAAGTGGAATGAACCAGTTTAAAGCACTGCAGTAATCAAAGGACCCCAAAAGCACAAGTCCATAGGCCTGCTAGACTGAGACTAAAAGAAATGATCAAATAAAAGGGTAAATATGAAAAAAAAAAATTATCTTCCTATCTTAATTGTGCTCATGAGAAACCTGTACAGAGACTAGGAGGCTGTCATTCAAACAGAACAAGGGGATATTGTGTGACTTAAAATCACTAAGGGAGTATGTCAGGGTTATATTCTTTCACCATACTTATCCAATCTGTATCCAAAACCAAACTCACTGCCATTGAGTCAGATCCGACTCATAGCAACCCCTCCTTGGGTTTCTGAGGCAGTATCACTAGGTAAGTAAATTGCCCAATCTTCCTTCAGAGGAGTGGCTGCTGGGTATGTACAGTCAGCCTTCTGGTTAGCATCAAATGCCTTAGGTACTACACCATCAGAGCTCCTGTCAATCTGTATGCTGAGCAAATACTATCAGAAGCTGGGCTATAAGAAGAACACGGCATCAGGATTGGAGGAAGACTCATTAACAACATAAGATATGCAGACGACACAACCTTGCTTGCTGAAAGTGAGGATGACTTGAAGCGCTTACTGATGAAGATTAAAGACTACACTCTGCAGTATGGATTACACCTCAACATAAAGAAAACAAAAATTGTCACAAATGGATCAGTAAGTAGCATCACAATAAATGAAGAAAAGTTTGAAGCTGCAAAGATTTACTATCACTTGGTACCACAATCAAGAGCAATGGAAACAGCAGTCAAGAAATCAGATGATGTATTGCATTGGGCAAATCTGCAAAAGACCTCTTTAAAGTGCTAAAGAGCCAATATGTCTCTTTGAAGACTAAGGTGCATCTAATTCAAGCCACGGTATTTTCAATAGCCTCATATGCATGTGAAAGCTGGACAATGAATAAGGAAGACCAAAGAAGAGTTGATGCTTTTGAGTTGTGGTGTTGGCGAAGAATACTGAAAATACCATGGACTTCCAGAAGAACAAACAAAGCTGTCCTGGAAGAAGTGCACCTGGAATCCTCCTTGGAAGTGGGAATCTAGAGTTTGTCTCACCTACTTTGTTCATTTTGTCAGAAGCAACTATTCCCTGAAGAAGGATATCATGCTTGGTAAAGTGGAGGGTCAGCAAAAAAGGGGAAGGCCCTCAATGAGATAGATTGACAGACACAGTGGCTGCAAAAACGGGCTCAGGTATAGCAAGGACTGGTGCAGGACTGGGCAGTGTTTCATTCTGTTGTACACAAGGTCTCTATGAGTCGGAGCCAACTTGATGGCACCTAACAACAAAAATAACATCTTAAAAGACTATTCTTAAGTTTGCTTTCACCCCTACTTGACCCATGGTCAGTCTCTCCTTTTTTTTTTTGTTTTTTCAGGTGTACCATTTAGTGATATTAATTGCATTAATCGGCTGTGGAACCATTACTTTTAATCAATGCCAATTTTCCATAAAGAGAAACTCAATGTTCCCTCTCCCTACTACTCTTGTAACCACTAATAAAGTCTGATCTCTATACATTTGTCTATTTTTGGTTTTCTTATTTCTTGGAAATAGACCAAATTTACTTAGAAGGCTGACCATTGAGTAAAATGATGGATCAGATCAATTCGAAGGCCCCTTTCAAATATTAGAGGCAATTATTAAATGACCTCTGTATGAGAAAAAAATTAAAAAAAAAGAGTATCTAATGGAAAATGGGATAACAAAAAATACAAAAGTGGATTATAAATTGCGAAATTCTCTGTAAGAAGACTACAACAATGCAATGCGCTACCATGGAGTGGGATCTGACTCATAGCTACCCCTCTTTGGGTTTCTGAGGCAGTATCACTGCAGAAGTAGATTGCTCAAAGTCCATTAAGAGTATTATGAGATAAAACTTGATTACAGTAACATAATTCTCCCATCTTTCATCCTGTAGATGGAGATGAAACTCACACTGAGACAAGTCTACTCCTCTTCCAACATCAAATTTTTGCCAAAATTTAAGTCCACAAACTCATTTCAAAAGTTTATATTTAACTCACTGATCACACAATTCTTAGAACTAGACAATTTCAAAATATGTGTTTCTGGCACATAAAATGT
>NW_006922030.1:689942-691481 GCF_000298275.1 Orycteropus afer afer | reverse complement strand
AACATGGCATCTTGAAATCGAAGTCTTACTTCACCTGATTTCTAATGGGCAGTCAAAATGGAATACATTACAGAATTATTCAGCAGAGCTGCATTATAAATTATTTTTGAAAGTATGAATTATGTATTAGCTATTGTATATAATTGTAAAGTTCTCTTACATACGACATCTTGAATGGTTCTAATAAGATCTGACTAAAGAAAGAGGAGTAAACAAAAGCACTACTGACAAGATATTTCCAGCCTCATGAGGTTATTAAATGTTAGAATTCCAAATTTAACAGAAATACCTTCACTTTTTAAAAATGAAATTCTTTAGTGCTTCACATAAGTATTCTAGAAAATTTTCTACAGACATCCACACCACATACAAGTGGTGCTGGCAAATGTTTAACAACCAGCTCTGACCAACATTTGCTAATTTCTATGGTGTAAATACTCCCACCCTGGCCAATCTGCAGCTACCAAAATGAGGTCAATTGGATCACAAATTTCCTAAAAACTAATAGGTTTTTATTAGCCAGTTGCTGCATGCCAACTTCAGCACACCACTGCAGATTGTTACTTGAAACACATAACTTCCAGTTTCTTCAAGAGTTTTCCAAAAGGGTAACTGAAGTCTTAAAAATCTGGAGAACTTTAAAACACATTATAAAAAATATGATCAGACTAGCCTGTATCCTAAATGCTCTTCTCTATGTTTAATTTCTGTGAGTACTTAACCACTTGTACTACCCAAGGATTTCTTTAATTAAGTGCAGGTAGAATTAAAAGAGGTCATCCATCTTTCCAAAGGACCGAAACATTATTCCTTCAATTTAGGGGAAAGGAAAGGTACAGAGGACAAGAGAACTTTTGGTTTTGACTGAGTTAATTATTCTAGTAGTTACGGACTCACTGGATTATGTCACCTTTTTCTCTAAAACTAGCCATAATAATAGATCAATGAAACAAATTTACTTTAACCAATTAAATAATTTTTTCTAAAATCTGTAACAATAAGGATATTTAAAAAATCACTGCTGTCAATTCAGATCTGACTCATAGTGACCCCTCCTTGGGTTTCCAAGGCTGTATCACTATGGTAGTAGATTGTCCAACCTTCCTTCTGAGGAGTGGATGGTGGATTTGAACCACCAGCCTTTTGGTTAGCAGTCAAATGCCTTAGGCACTATGCCACCAGAGCTCCTTCTGCTCTTGCTACAGTCTTGACCTAAAAGACTATCCAGAATATGAAAAAATACCATAATTTCAGTGCCCATTCTTAGAAATTAATCATTAAAATTTCACAAATATCAGTTTTCATAATTAGTAATACTAACGTTTTATTAGTAGTATCTAAGAAGGGATTGCCTGTGAAAGCCTTTAGATGTAAAAAATATTTTGGCCCCTTATGAACATGTTGTTGTTATGTGCTGTCGAGTCGGACCCAACTCATTAGCGACCACTCCTTTGGTTTCTGAGGCCATATCACTATGAAAGTAGATTGCCCAACCTTCCTTCCGAGAAGTAGCTGGTGTGTTTGAATCTCCAGCCTTCT
>NW_006922030.1:688387-688967 GCF_000298275.1 Orycteropus afer afer | reverse complement strand
AAGTGAAGAAAATCAAAGATTCCTGGAAATAATTAATCCAAGTAACTGGTGGACCATGGAAACTTCCGCCTACATGACTCTGAGACTAGAAGAACTAGATGGTGCCAGGCTACCCATGATAACTACTCAGAAAGGGATCAAAATTGGAGATCCTGAATAGAGTAGGAGAAAAATGTGGAACAAAGCTCAAAATCATAATAAAAGACCAGGATTATTGGTCTGGTAAAAATTGGTGAAACCCCCAAGGCAATGGCCCCTTAGTGTCTGGAACTGAACTCACTTCCTTGGCTTAACTTCAGCAAAACAGTAAACAGGCCAACAAGGTGACCAATTACACCAGGGAAGTGCACTCTTTAGAAAAATCAACCATGGGAGGTCAGAAGGGTAGCATTTGTATAGGAAAGCTCAGAAGGCATGAATGCACAGGAAAGAAGGGCACAGGGAAAAGGTAACCACAGGGAGGAAATGGGAAGAGAGCTGTTACATTGTGGGGATTGCAATCAATGTCACAAAACAAAATCTATATGAACTGTTGGGAAAAAAAAGTGCTTTGTAAATTCTCACCCAAATCACAACAAAA
>NW_006922030.1:686499-688287 GCF_000298275.1 Orycteropus afer afer | reverse complement strand
GAAAAAAAAAAAAAAAAGACTATAGTAGGAGCTCCAATGATACAGCATTTGGCTAAAGCATTTGGCTGCTAATCAAAAGGTCTGTGGTTCAAAACCACAAGCGGATCCACAGAAGAAAGATGAGGCAGTCTGCTGCCATAAAGATTTAAGCCTTGGAAACCCTATGGGGAAGTTCTACTCTGTCCTGTAGGGTCACTCTGAGTCAGAATCAACTCCATGACAGTGAGTTTGGTTTGTTTTTTGGTCAGACGATAGCTTTGTGAACACAGAGAAGTCTTAATACATAGACAAGATTAGGCAGAGATTGTTTTAATGATGTAATTTCATGATTTGAAAATTTTCTGTAGATAATGATGACCAGAAAGACAAAGAATTATCTTGCTGTTGTGGTTATATGCTGTCAAGTTGGGTCTAACTCATACCAACTCTATGTATATAACAATGATACACTGCCCAGTCTTGCACCATCCTCACAATTGCTGCCATGCTTGAGCCAAATTGTAACCACTGTGTCAATCCATCTCACTGAGGGCTTTCATCTTTTTTGCTGACCCTCTACTAAACCAAGTATGATATCCTTCTCCAGGCATCAGTTCCTTCTAACAACATGACCAAAGCAGAGAGACAAAGTCTGGCCATTCTCACTTCTAAGGAGCATTTCTCTTGTACTTTTTCCAGGACAGATTTGTTTGTTCTTCTGACAGTCCACAGAATCTTCAATATTCTTCACCAACACCACAATTCAAATGCATCAGTTCTTCTTCAGTCTTCCTCTTTCATTGTCTAGCTTTCACATGCATATGAGGTGATTGAAAATACCATGGCTTGGACAGTCGGACTTCATTGTTTAAAGTGACATCTTTGCTCTTTAACACTTTGCCCAGTACAAAATGTCTCTTGATTTCTTGGCAGCTGCTTCCATGGCTGTCTATCATGAATTCAAGTAAAATGAAATCCTTGACAACATCAGTCTTTTCTCCATTTATCATGATGATGCTTATTTGTCCAGTTGTGAAGATTTTAAGAATTATATTAAAATCATTACAATAACTATTGACATATCAGAATGCTTTGTGCATTTATTTACTGAAGAGGATATTTAGACCTTAAAATATCTCTTTAAAGTATTAATCTCTAGTTACTTTAGATAACTCTTTACTAGACTCCGCTGTCTTTCACAAGTATTCTTATCAAATGAAAGAACATGTAAAGATAAATGTATTCAAAATCTTAAAAACAAAATAGAGTTATATGAACTGAGACAAAAAGAAAGGAAAAAATATGAATAGACCTGGTTTCTAATAAGTGATTATGGTTCAGGTCTCTGTTGATTCTTTCATTAATATTTTGCTATGTTTTATTGTGATCTGAATGTCTATTTTAGGACATAATTTCCATAGACTTCATTTTGTAGCTGGAGAAGAGCAGTTTAAGCAGCAGCATCAAGTTTCCAAAGGTTGAAGTTTCTTCAACTTTCCAACGGTTATTATTATGTGGCGGAAGGATCTAATTTATTCTGTATAGCTCTGGAGGATGAAACTAGAATCAGGAAGTAGGAAGTACAAGGAAAGAGCTTTCAGTACAGCTTATGAATAAACTTTCTTTCAGCGAGAGCTGTTCAAAGCCAGAATAGCCTCTGTGAAGTCATTAACTTTCCTAGAAGGCAGAGAGATCTCTAAGACATCCTGGAGAGTTGGCAGTGGATGATCTCTTAAGCACTGTACCATTCTACACAAACAGGACCAATGTATTTTCTTTAATCAACTATTAATATCAAAGCTTCTAAAA
>NW_006922030.1:672419-685949 GCF_000298275.1 Orycteropus afer afer | reverse complement strand
AAAAAAAAAAAAAAATTGCAATGTTGAACACATACCAGTCTCAGAAGCAATAGAAAAAGGAATGCAATCTTTTAAAGGGCAGTAAAGGGCCAATAAGAAGCTCTGGTAGTATAGTGGTTAAGGCATTTGGCTACTAACCAAAAGTCAGTGGTTTGAACCCACCAGCTGTTCTGAGGAAGAAAGATGGGGCAGTCTGCGTCAGCAAAGATTGACAGCCTTGGAAACCCAATGAAGGTCGCCATGAATCGAAACTGACTCAATGGCAGTGAGTTTGTTTTTCTTTTCTTTTTTATTTTGTGAGGGGAGGGTGGGTAGGAAGCAGGTAGGGCCATTGGGGCTGTCTGGGCCTTGTTGCATGCCTCAGCACTGTGGAAACCCAGCCCCTAGCTGGTGACAATTCTCCTGTGGGAGGGCTTAATCTAGTCAGATATATTACTCCCTCCAGGATATTATTCTATGACAGGGCATACATGAAGTAACCGTTTTGTCTTCCTTTCTTACCTTCTTTAAAAAAAAAAAATTAATAGATTTTATTTTTCAGATCAGTTTTAGGTTTAAAAAAAATTGAGCAGAAAGTACAGACAATTCTCAAATACTCCCTCTTCCCCTTCCCACTATTTCTCCAATTAGTAACATCTTACATTGGTGTGGTATATTTGTTACAACTGATGAACTAATTATTAATATGCTATTATTAACTAACATCCATAATTCATTCAGTGTTGTACAGCTCATGACAGTACAAAACTGCATCTCAGATACTCATGTTACAGCACCGTAGAGAATTGTTTTGCTGCCCTAAAAATCCCATGTTCCACCTATTCATTCCTTCCTCCCTTTGCCACCACCTCACACACAAGCTCCTGACAACTACTGATTTTATTTTGCTATTTCTATACTGTTGCCTTTTCCAGAATGTCATGTACCTAGAACCATTCAGTATGTAGCAGGGCATCTTCCTTTGTTGTTCAAGAAAATAATGCTGACCTACAGCACTTTTGGTCAGAATCATCTGAGGAACTTCTTACACATACACATTTCTAGGGTCCATCCCCATAGATCACACTTGTAGAAGTTCTGGGAAAGGGCTAGAATGTCAGTATTTTTTTAAAAAATTCTAGAGGCAATTCGGATGGTCAACTAGGATTGGGAAAGAGTGGTTTCAAAGGTATGTTCAAAAAAAGCCCAGTGATGAGGCTAGCAGCATTTCTGGATCATCAGGATAGACACTTAATAGGGTGGAAGCTCTTAAAATTTTGTAGGCCACTGACTTTTGAGAATTTGATGTAAGTGAAACTATGAATTATCCTCCCGTACATTTGCATAGCTGGACAGTGAATAAGGAAGACTGAAGAAGAGTTGATGCGTTTGAATTATGGTCTTAGCAAAGAATATTGCAAATATCATGGACTGCCAGAAGAACTAACAAATCTGTCCTGGAAGAAGTATACAGCTGGAATGCTCCTCAGAAGTGAGAATGGCCAGACTTTGTCGCACCTACTTTGGTCACTTTGTCAGAAGTGACTAGTCTCTGAAGAAGGTTATCATTGCTTGGCAAAGTAGAGGTTCAGCAAACAAACGGGAAGACCCTCAAGGAGTTGGATTGACACGGTGGCTGCAATGATGGGCTCAAGCATAGTAAGGATTGTGAGGATGGCTCAGGACTGGGCAGTGTCTCATTCTGTTGTAAAGCCAACTCGATAGCACCTAACAACAACACATTTGAAAAACAAAATCCAAAAATATTGTGCAAAGTATTTTACAAATTTAAGGAATATTATACCAGACAGTTACAATAAGTCAGAATTAAAAAATAGAGAAATCATAGTCATCATAAATATTAACATACATCTTTTACAGAACCTAGTTTTTTAACCCCAAATAGAAGATTACAACATGCCTTTATTAATTGGAAACTGAACAAAGCAACATAGCTACAATGCAGTACTGTTTTTAACAAATCGGAGTGAGGGGCTTGGATTTGAATTTCAGTTCTAACATTATATATCTAACCTTGAGCAAGTAACCTCTCCTCTAAGCTTCAGTTCTCTTCTTTAAAGTTGGCTTCTTAAAACTTCTTGTTGAGTTGTTGAAGGAGCTTTGTGCTGCAGTGGTTAAAGCATTTGGCTGCTAGGCAAAAAAAATCAGTGGTTCGAGCCCAACAGCTTCTCTGCAGAAGAAAGATGAGGCAGTCTGCTTCTGTAAATATTCACAGCCTTGGAAATCCTATGGAGGTCACTCTGAGTCAGAATTGACTTGATGGAAGTGAGTTTTGTTTGGTTTTGGATGAGTTGTTGAGAGGATTAAATAAGAACACATACACAAGTGAGACATTTTGCATAGTGCTCAACAATTAGTCTCCAACAAATGGGAATGATATTACCTATGATTCAAACTGTTTATAATAATATAAAGAGTTTTCCCTATTCAAGACATATAGAAACTTCAAACAGGAATACCAGGAATCCCTAGGATCTTTCAAAAAGCTATGGATCCTAACTGGGTTTGGAAAATTAATTCTTCTAGCTATATACAATAACATCAGTATAGGTAGGCCTATGAAAAATGGAAGGACTTCTTGAATTTAGATGGACATGTGAGTCATCTGAAGATCCCGTTAAAATGCAAGTGCCAACTCAGCAGGTCTGAAGTGGGACCTGCGAGTCTGCAGCTCTAACAGGTTCCCAGAGACATTGCTACTAATCTGAGAATCATGCTATGCTATTTGTCTGTGGACCAGTCTTTGAAAAGAAAGGCTGTACGGAACATCCAAAATCAAGAGGAGGATGGGAGAAAAGAGAAAGAAAGATGGAAAGAAAAAAAGAGACTGACTAAAGGAATAAAAATCTTTAAAAACTTGAGTGCTTTTTCTTATTTTTGGCTTACTCCAATCAATCAACTTGACATTCACACATCCAAGGGAACATATGGCATAATTGTGGAGGCCAGTGCATAACCTCAGGTCTAAAATTAATAATAAACGCTTACATGACCAAAAAAAAAAAAAACTCTGTTACTCTATACTGAATCAGATGCTAGGTGCAGAAAGACAATAAAATATTATAGGGCTTACTGAAAGAACCCTGTAATATTCCAGAGCTACTCAAATTACAGGAAAGTGTATTGCTGTCAATTTTTAATTCAATGTTTAAATTTTAAGTATACATTAAATAATAATGCTTGGCTTTATATTTTAATGCACTTGTGAATAAATTATGAGTAACTGTGGCTTATAAGATGTATATTTTCCTATTTTGTTTATATTTCTCTTACTAAACTACTTTCAAGACTTTTACTGATTGATTGTAACTACTCTTAATTTTACCTCCCACTCCATTTCATCCATCCTCTGCTACTATTTTATTGGTTTATTCAAAGATTAGGATACAACTTTAAAGAATTTATTTTTTTCAGTGTAGAGAATGTAGTAAAGGGAGGGACAAAAATCTCATACACAGTCAAGTAGATAACTAAACAGATCCACACTGTCCCCAACAAAGCCTACAGATTTCTGTACTCATGATACTTTTTGTAAGTTTCTATTAATATTTCACCTGTCCTTATTTTAGTCAATTTGATGTCAATTTAAATAAATTTTCTGTAAGCATTCAAAAGTTAAAAGAGTATTGGAATTTTGTACTGAATAATATATAAACCAATTCACTTTAATGCAAAAATATAATTACTAACTATTGATAATCCTCCTTAATTTCCTATGCCCCTAAATAAACAATATCTACAATCCTCAAAACATCAACATAGAATTTTATATTGAACTTCATCATTGATTATGCTAATAAGTTAATGATTCTTTTAAAGCTACTTGAGATTCTGTATTTGAATGGTTTGAGCTACCTTGTCAGAAACATTCAAATGGAAACATTCCTTTTTAATAAAATAAACAGCTATCTCTCATCTGAATACAAGTTTGTGGGGTTTTTTTAAATATTGTCTAAATTTACCTAGCCAGCAATTTTCTCTCCCCTCCCATCTCTGCTGAATACAAGTTTAAAGATAAAAAGAATCATGTCTATCACCAAAAAATAATTTTTTTTTTTCAATTTTGTTTTCAATTTTGTCCAAACTGTGGGGCAGATAATAATTCACTGTAATTTGTATTTTTTTTTAATTATAGAAGTTGGACACTTTCATAAATTTACTAGCCATCTGCATTGCCTAATCTTAAGCTTTGCTTATTTTCTATTATATTGTTCCTACTTTTCTTTTATAGAAGTTTTTTATTCTTTTTATAGATGCCCTATGTCACAAAAAAAAGTCAAGGTCCACCAAATGTTTCTAATCAGGCTTCTTTAGGATTTCAGGTTATGTATGGGCTACCTCTGAGCTCTGGTGATGCAGTGGTTAAGGCATTTGGCTGCTAATCAGAAGGTCAGCTGTTCAAACCCATCAGCTGCTCTATGGAAGAAAAATGAGACTGCCTGCTTCTATAAAGATTACAGCCTTGGAAACCCTATGGGGCAGTTTGACACTGTCCTATGGGGTTGCTGTGGGTCAGAATCAACTCAGTGGCAGTGAGTTGGGTTTGGTTTTGCTTATGAGATACCTCTACCCTAAGTTCCTTCAATTCTCAGACACAAAATACTCTAAATTTCTTTAAGCTATTTGAGCTATTTAAAATGATTTCACATTAAACCAAACCAAATTCACTGCCCTTGAGTCAGATCCGATTCATAGCAACCCCTCCTTGGGTTTCCAAGGTTATATCACTTTGGAAGTAGACAGCCCAACCTTCCTTCCGAGGAGTGGCTGATGAGTTTGAACCGTCAACCTCCTGGTTAGCAGTCGTCACGTGCTTTAGGCACCTCATTGCCATCAGCCAATTCCGAATCATAGCAACCCTCAATTTGTTTCTGTAGATTGCCCCATCCTCCTTCCACAGAGTGGCTGGTGAGTTTGAACTGCTAACCTTCTGCTGGTTAGCAGACAAACATCTTAGGCACTGCACCACAAGAGCTCCTTACATTAGTCACTAGAGAGATATAAAATTATAATGATATACTAACTCACTCTTATTAGAATGGCAATAACTTAAAAAAAAAAAAAAAAGGAAACAACAGGTATTGGCAAAGTTGTGGAGAATCTAGAACCCTCATCCATTGCTGTGCGAAGGTAAAATTGTACAGACACTATGGAAAATAGTCTGGTCATTCCTCAAAAAGTTGAGTATAGAACTACCATACAACCCATAATACCAACCCTAGGTTTACACTCAGGAAAGCAAACAGAAACCTAGACACCAAACTTCACTGCATCACTTCTTACAATAGCCAAAAGGTAGAAATAACCAAAGTGTCCATCAATAGATGAGTAAATTAACAAAACGTGGTATATATACACAATGGAATACTACTCAGCCATAAAGAGAAATGAAGTCTTGTTACATGCCACTACATAGATGAACCTTGAAAATACCATTCTGAGAAATAAAAATCAGTAGCAAAAATACAAATATAATATACTATCACTTATCTAGGAGCTATGGTAGCATAGTGCCTAAAGCACTTGACTGCTAACCAGAAGGCTGGCAGTTCAAACCCACCAGCCACTTCTCAGAAGGAAGATGCGGCAATATACTTCCATAGTGATACTGCCTCAGAAACCCAAGGAGGGGTCGCTATGAGTCAGGTCCAACTCAACGGCACATAACAACAACATCACTTATCTGAAAAAAAGCAAATATATAGAAACCAAAGATTATCAGGGGTTATCTAAGGTGACTCACTCACTGATGTTAAATCTACTCATAGAGACTCCTCCTGGGTTTCCAAAGTGGTATCTCTACAGAACCAGATTCCCCAATCTTCCTTCCGAGGAGTGGCTGGTGGGTTTGAACTTCCAGGCTTCTGGTTATCAGTCAAATGCCTTAGGCACTCAGCCACCAGAGCTCCTACCTACGGTGACAGGTAGGAGAAAAGGTGGAGTTTTTGCTTAAAGGGCACAGAGTTTATGTAATCATGGTGGAATAATTTGGAAAATAGAAAGAATGGTAGCACACCTTGAAGAATGTAATCAATGTTACTGCACTGTACATTGAGATGGTATAGGTTTTGTTATGTATATTTCCATAAAAATAATTTTTAAAATGATTTTACTATTCCTCATATGTTTTTTCAATGTTAATGATATGCTCTTTATTGTATGGTTCCCCCAAAACCAGTGAGAGGTTATTTCATTAACATTTTCACTGATGTTTCAAATATGCATTAATAAGTCCTATCCTTTTCTACCAGTTGATCTTTCCTGATACCGGATCCAAAGTAAGCAAGATGAAGTCTCTCTATCCTCACTTTTAAGGAGCATTCTGACTGTACTTCCTCCAAAACGGATGTTGTTGTTACGTGCCATGGAGTTGGTTCCGACTCATAGCAATCCGATGTACAACAACAACAACAACAAAAAAAAAGCTGCCCAATCCTGCTCATTCTCTTAATCATTGTTATGTTTGAGCCTATTGTTACAGTCACTGTGTCAGTTCGTCTCATTAAGGGTCTTCCTCTTTTTGTTTATCCTCTATTCTACCAAGCATGATGTCCTTCTCCAGCATATTAGCTTTACTTCTTCTAAGATAGATTTTTTCATTCTTCTGGCAGTCCATGGTATGTTCTATTCTTCACCAACACCAAACCAAAACAACCAAACCAACTCAATGCCATAGAGTCAATTGCGACTCATAGCGACCCCTATTGGGTTTCTGACAACACCAAAGGCATTGATTATTCTTTACTTTTCCTTATTCACTGTCCAGCTTTCACATGCATATCAAGTGACTGAAAATACCATGGATTGGGTCAGGAGTACCTTAGTCTTTAAAGTGACATCTTTGCTTTTTAACATTAAAGAGGTCTTTAGCAGCAGATTTTCCAATGCAGTAAGTCATCTGACTTCTTGACTACTGCTTCTATAGACATTGATTGTGGGTCTAAGTAAAATGAAATCCTTGACAACTTCATTCTTTTCTGTTTATCATGATGTGGTGTGTTGGTCCAGTTGTGAGGATTTTGTTTTCTTTATGTTGAGGTGTAATCCACACTGAAGGCTGTGGTCTTTGATCTTCATCAGCAAGTGCTTCTTCACTTTCAGCAAACAAGGTGTTGTCATATGTATACTGCAGTTTTTAATGAGTCTTCCTCCAATCCTTATGCCATGTTCTTCTTCATATAGGCCAGTTTCTTGGATTATTTGCTTGGCATATAGATTGAGTAATCTGATACAAACCTATAATTTACCCACTAAAATGAGTTGCTCAAACTAGTCTACATTTTGCTGATGGAACTATGAACCACTAACAGATAAATGTCCAAAAAGAAAGCATATACAAAGGACTCATGTACATGGGCCACTGTTACTCAAACTGTCTTTCCTACACAAATCGGTGCATATGGTCAGTGTAGCAATCCTAGCATGTGACGTAAAAACCCAGGTCTATAGTCAGGAGATATTTCTGCACCTGTGTCCTACCCCTTTTGTTTCCCTTTGGGTGTGCCTTTGTACATTAATTTTCCATCCAGTAATATCCTGTATTTCCTTTGATGTATCAGCATTTTATATTCTTCTTTTATTATTGAGATTAAACTTCAGAATCGAGTTCCTAAAATGCATGCCATATTGACATTTGCTTGATTTTGTACATGAGAGATAAAGAAGAGGAGCCTCTCTGGCAAACAAAAAGCTCCAGTTCTCAGTGCACATCAAGGACTTGCATGTCAGTGAGGAAAACCCCTTAAGGTAAATATTTGCAAATTGGAGAAAAAGGGGCACAAGTGGTACTTTCCAGCTCACTTCTTGGAATTCTTCCAGGAATGATGTTAATGTTTGTCATGGGATGTAAGTTACCCTGACACTTGAAGAGAATTCAATTAGGAAGGTATGAGGAGGAAATCTTGTAAAGTGGATAAGGACTTAAAGTAAATAAAACGCAATAGACGTTTATTTTCTTTATTCCCTTGATGCTCACATGAATCATGAAATCAGTGACATTTCTTAAAAATCCTGCAAGTCAGACCACTGCTCCAGCAACCACATCCTCCTTATAAAGGGGCCTGGTGGCAGCTGTTGATTCTGGAACTTGTATGAATTAGGGTTGATTAATTTCTGCTGCAAAAGAATATCTTGATATACTTCCACTTTGCTGACATCTGTATTATGATGATGAAGATTAACTTTAAAACCACCATCCTTCCTGCCTCCCAGTGATTTGGCACTGGCCGCCAAACACTAAGAACGCTTCTGGTTAAAAGTAGGTTGAAAACTTGAACAGGAAACAAAGAGTAAAAACAGAAAAACAAAACACACACACAAGGTATTTTAACTTGGAAAAACTAAAGAAAACAATAAAGACTGATGTCAAAGTAGAAGTCTTATGGAAAGCTATATAATAGTATCATTATATTATGTAAATATTATTTGAGCTAAGGGATTAAAATTTTTTAAACATACAAAGTAGAGACATAAACATCACAAACAAGTGGATTATTTTTTTTTCATTCATCAGATTAATTAACTGATGTGGGGAATGTTTTAACCTTCTCCTAACTCCATGGGCTCTCCTGTAACCCCAACACTCTTTTATATAGAATAGTGACATTTTGTCAGTTTTATGCATGATGTTTCCCAAACGAAGCTTCAAACTCCCCTCTTCCAATCAGATTGCTACCACAGTCTCTTCAAATGTAGACTTTGCTAGCAGCAACTATAAATACATGGTATTCTCCCTCATCAATAACAGTATCCTTCTTTCATTATTATTCTCTCTTCTGAATTTTTCATAAATATATAAGAATATATATCATAAGAATTATATATATATATATATATATCATATAAAATGTATCCTGTCACACTGAGATATAATACATAAATTTAAAATTGAAGTAAATCTTTAAATTGATGTGAGTCACATAAAAAAAAATTGCTACAGCCAACTTCTGCTGCAACATATTGTTCCTTCTATGTGGGTGAGTTGGCAATAGAGAACACAGATGGCTCTTCCATGGATAATTTATTTCTAACAAATTAACTAGGAAATGAATTTCTGTTGACTTCTTATATATTAGAATAATAAACAACAAAGACATAATCTGCTATCATTCCCCCAGTTAATTCTACTTTTTTTCTCTCTCAAACTTTATTCATTACTTTTTTTTCACATGATGTTTTTGTTGCCCTTCTAATTTTAAAATTAGCTTAACACAAAACTAGCTTCTGGCATTTACCAAATCACAGTTTATTTGTTATTTTATTTTATCATGTTCTTTCATTTTATTTATTTTTTTGTTGTTGAGAAATACACAGCAGAACATATACCAATTCAACAATTTCTAAAATTCTGTGATATCGATTATATTCTTCAAGTTGTGTAACCATTCTCACCCTCCTTTTCTGAACTATTTCCCCCCATTCATACAAACTTACTGCTCCCTAACCTTCCTATCTAATCTTTCAAGTTACTGTTGTTACTTGATGCCGTATCTATAGCTCTTAAAAGAACACAACACTCAAGACAGACATTATTGGCTAATTAAACAACTGTTAAGCACTTTAAACAATTTTGTTGTTGTTGTTACTGTTATTATTGATATTGAGTTTGTGTTTGTTCAAAAATGAAGCTAGGAGAGTCAGCATGTATCAAAAATAATCTTCAATAGACCAAGCAAATGCAAAAAAACCCAAACCAAACGCTGCCGTAGAGGGATCCAACTCATAGTGACCCTTCCTTGGGTTTCCAAGGCAGTATCACTAGGGAAGTAGATTGCCCAACCTTCCTTCTGAGGAGTGGCTGGTGGGTTTGAACCACCAGCCTTCTGGTTAGCAGTCAAATACCTTAGACACTACTCCACCAGAGCTCCCAAGCAAAAGAGTGTTTCTAATTAATCTCATTTTCCAAGTCAGATTTATAAGAGTCAGATTTTTTTCAGGATTTGAGCCTCTTCCTAACTGTAATCAGACAGTTTCTCATTTACCCTTTGCAAATGCCAGAGCTCCTATTATTCAGGGTTGTCTTGTATCAAATAGGCATTTGTTCCAGGCTGTCCAAAGGGACCAGTCTTTCACTGGAAGTGAGTGCAAGGATCCCCACCTCTGCTTTTGCCGCTGGTGCTCATCCTTTGAGCTATTACTTTTTAAATTCTTTTTCTTGATGAATCCTACTATTGTAGTGTCCTAGTGCTGCCATAAGACAAATACCACAAATAGGGGGCTTTGAAAAAACAGAAATATACTGTTTTACAGTTTTGGAGGCTGGAAGTCCAAATCAGGGCATTTGTTCTAGGGGCAGGTCCTTCCTTCTCAGTAGCTCCAGTAGTTCCATAGCATTCCTCAGTGTCTGTCTTCCCTTCTGTCTGTGTCTCTGTGTCTATTCTGCTCTTTTTTGCTAAGAACCCACTTAGAAGTGTCTAGGCTTAGGACCCACTCTACTCTATTTTCTACTTTAGTTGAAGTACAAAAAAGGACAAATGCATAAATTATTTAAATCCTTTTACACTGGCTTGTCTCTAAAATAGACTAAATAGGAAATTGGCTGAGCTCTGTAAGACTCTGATCCAATATTACATAACGCTATTCTTTAAATGCATTTTGATAGGATGCAGATGAAACCTGTAGGGATATTTTAAGGGGAGTAAAAGCATCACACACTAACCTGGAGAAAAACTTCTTAATGACAGAGCTATAAAAATAAATTTGCATAATGATACAAAATATTCAAATACAAAATGGAAGATGTTCGTGATGCCTAGAATTATAGACTTGTGGTCATTGGGCCTTTAGAGGCCAGTGTGTTAATGGCCTTCCTCTCTGACATCAATCCAGCTTAAAACACCTGTTAACCAACAATGCCATTCAAATATCAACTATCACGTTATATTAACTGTGAGTTTTCCAGAAAGTACAAAGTTTGTTGCTAGCTTTTTGGTCCATAAATCACTACCTAGATAATAGATGATCTTCATGTTTAGTGACCAATTATGTCATTTCTTTGAACATCTGTCACTGCAATCTGTCATTCAGATCATGCAAAGACAGTAAAGTATGTAGCTGTGTTACTTTCTTGTTCCACAGTGATAAAACCATATGCTCTCTAATACAAATGAAAAACTGAAAGAGGGAATTGGTCAAAAAAGATGAGACTGCCACAAAGAAACAAAAACTAACCATATCGAGCATGAAATTCAAATTGAATGTAAATAGAGATACAGAAGAAATAGCTGACTGGGAATGTTGACACCCACCATCAGATATGCCAACAGAGAATTGAAGTGGAGGTGAACTATCTTTCATAAATGAAAGAGGTTGTAACAAAATGGACGAAGGTGTCCCAAAGAAAGGGATGCTGGCAAAAACTTCATATTAAAATAATTCTTAGTGACATTTCACATTAAAAGCACAAATGATAAAACGTTGGAAGTTGATCCAAACTCAAAAAGGAATAGGACAATTTTCCAAAAAGGAGTATGACACAGTGAACAGAGATTCTCACTGTGTGCCATAATTATACGTTGAGAAAAAGGAAGCAAACAGTGTTCAAACTACTCTTGACACATTTTTTACAAAGAAAATACTTTAATTCTCACAGTTCCTAAAGTTTTAAATTATAGCTTACTAAATAAATATTAATTTCACTATTTTTCATTTCCTTAAACACTTATGATCAACAGTAATAGCTTCTTTATTGTTTTGATGAAAGTTTTTAAAGTTCATGGAAAAATTATGCTTTCCCATGTGAAGATCACTACTGATAGTTTCAGTTTGCAGGGTCATTTTTACAGTCCTGCACTAGCATGTAAAGTGAGAGCTACCTGTACATTTATGTATTATCACCATTAAAGTGGCATCTAAAGCCATAAGACTTTATGACTTGACAGAAAAAGTGTCATTCCAACTTCAGGCTGTGACCCATTAAGTGGACAGTGAAATCAATTTAGTGAGTATGAAGAGGAATTTTTAATAAAATAGAAAGAGAAAAGATCAAAGTGAATTGTTTTGTAAGGACTTTGATTCTCTCTCTCTCTCTCCCCCCCCTTCTCTTTCTCTCTTTCTCTCTGTGTAAGTGTGTGTTTGTGTGTGTATACTGGAGAATTCATGAATGTATGAATTATGAGCAAATATGAATACAGTTGTTGTTGTTGTTAGGTGCCATTAAGTCAGCTCCAACTCCAAGTGATGTGACACACAACAGAAGGAAACTGCTCAGTCCCGCACCATCCTCACAATCTTTGCTATGCTTGAGCCCATCATTGCAGGCACTGTGTCAATCAACCTCATTGAGGGTGTTCCCCCCTTTTCACTGACCCTCTGCTTTACCAATTATGATAACCTTCTCCAAGGACTGGTTTCTTCTGATAACATGACCAAAGTATGAAAGATGAAATTTGGCCATTCTTACTTCTAAGAAGCATTCTGGCTGTAGTTCTACCAAGACAGATTTATTCATTCTTCTGATGGTTAGTGGTGTTTTCAATATTCTTTGCCAATACCACAATTCAAATACATCTATTCTTCTTCAGTCTTCCTCAATCATTGTCCAGCTTCCATATGTATATGAGGCTACTGAAAATACCATGGCTTACGTCCAGTGCACCTTAGTCTTCAAAGTGACATCTTTGCTCTTTAACACTTTAAAGCTATAGTAAAATATATATTTTTACTACATAGGGATCAAAATAACTTTATAAGTCCCCTAGGTAATGTGTGCAAACAGAGGAGAGATTCAAGGCCAGAATCCTGGTATACTCTAAATAGTTGCATAGGAAAGTTGAAGAGAAACTATCAAAGAAAGTAAAGAAGAAACAAGCAATAAGCCACAAAAAGAAGCAAGAAAATTGTGTCTTGAACTCAAGTAAAGAAATGTGTCAAGAAGAAAGGAATTAGAGTTCTGGTAAAATGGTGGTATAGGCAGACAGACTGCACAGACCCTCTTCAACAAAGAAAGGGGGAACCAATTAACACAGATACAGAAGATAATCCTGGACCCCTGAGCTTTGAAAGGAAAACTACAGAAGTGAACTAAATTCCAACGAGTAAAAGAACTTTCATGAAAACACCAAAAAAGGAGACTTACAGAGCTGCAGTCTGTCAGTGGTCCTGATGGCACCGACAGCTTGGATATTGCCAAGTGGTGTTAGGATCTAAGAATTAACCTAAAAATCAGCCCGGCTAGCCAGGAGCCACCTGGAGAACTGCACTGGTGGCTGATGAATAAAAGGGGAAGCAGCAAAGAGGAAGGCAGGCTGAGCTGTGGACTTCTGCCTGTCCGCAGGGCATGGCCATTTTGAATGTTCACAAGTGGTTCGACCATTTTGGATATTTAAAGCAACAGCAATCTCCCAGATTCCCGGGACTTAAGCATAGGCTCCACTTGCCAGAAACCACAAGGATATTCCAGATGCAAATGACTGAAAAGATGTAATATTCCCCTCATTACTCTTATACCCCACATCCTCTTGGTGAATGGAGGTGCAGCTATCCCTCACTTCCACCCACCTTCTGGGCCAGCAGGAATTCCATCCGACTCGA
>NW_006922030.1:670139-671696 GCF_000298275.1 Orycteropus afer afer | reverse complement strand
TTAGGTAACGTCAAAGGATTGAGACACAGATCAAGGAAAGCACTGACAAAATTGAGGAAAGCACAGACAAAACCCAAGAACAAGTTTGGAAGAAAATACAAAAGCAAAATGATAATATAAATGAAAAATTAGAGATGATACAAAATCTATAAACAGAAATCCAAGCAGGGGTCACTATGAGTCAGAATCGACTGGACGGCACTTAGTTTGGTTTTTTTTGGGGGGGGGATGCAACATATGCCAGGTGGGCACTGTACCTCCATGTTAGTGTTCATCAGTTTCAGTGAGTTCTTCTGGTGCAGGACATATGAAGTATGAAGTATGTATATTGATACACAGGAAATTCCTTTTTGCAGATCAAGAATAGTCAGCTATATGCAATTCATATGGTTCAGCCTAAATGTTTTCTTACTAAATCTCTGTGCTCTCCATGGCAGGTGGTTAAACACTGTAACTTCTCTATTTTGCCTTGATTCTCTAATTTGTGATAATTTCCTTACTAACAATTCTCACATTACAGATAAAAATTATGGACTTAAATTTATTTATTTAGCAAATATTTACCAAATGGCTGCTACTATTTGGTAGTGGGTTAGATGTTGAGAATTCAGAGCTAAAAAGATATTCCCTGACCCTCAGAATTTAGCAAGGAGCTAACTAAGTGTTAAACAATCACACAAAATTTATCTAATTAAATAGATAAAAGTTGTGGGGGAAAAAAATATGCATACAGCAAGAGAACCTAAGTTAGTTGGGACAAATAGGGGCGGTTTCCCTGAGAAAATGACATTTAAGCCCAGAACAGAAGGATGAGTGGGAGTTAGGAAAATTAAACTTTCCAGGAAAGGGCCAGCTTGTATAAACTCCCTAAATTTGGAAGGAACATGGAGCTTTCAAGGACCTGAATGAAATAAAGCCAATAGGACTAGGGCAAAATGAGCATTAAGAAAGGGCCTCAAAATAAGCAGATAAAGAATAAAAATGCTGTCAATTTATTCCTGTGACTGAATTAACAATTAAATAGACTTAACAGGAGTGTACATTTAAGAAGGATTATGACTAAGGTGTAGAGCAGGGGTCTTCAGCAAATTATGGCCTAAACACCAAATCCTGTTGCTGCCTGTTTTGCATTTGTTTATTCATTGGGACTATGGTTGCTTTACCCTAACAATGGTACAGTTAAGTAGTTGAGATAGAGACTTTATGAGGGTAAAGCCAGAAATATTTACTATCTGAACCTTTATAGAAAAAAAAAAAATCACCAATCCTTGGTTTGGAGAATAAATCAAGTCAGAAGATATTATGGTAGTCCAAAAAGGAGATGCTTCTGGCATGGACTGGGAGGGAGGTGGAAGTCTTGGAGAGCAATGGACAGATTTGAGAAACATTATGAGGTAGACACTCAAAATATGACTGGGAAAGAGTGGCCTCCTCAGAGCTGACCTTATTGACTTGGATGGATTAAAGCTTTCAGGACCTTCATTTGCTAATAAGACAGGACTCAAAATGAGAAGAAACAGATGCAAACATCCTTTAATAATTGACATGGAATGCACA
>NW_006922030.1:667617-669299 GCF_000298275.1 Orycteropus afer afer | reverse complement strand
AGCATTAAGAAAGGGCCTCAAAATAAGCAGATAAAGAATAAAAATGCTGTCAATTTATTCCTGTGACTGAATTAACAATTAAATAGACTTAACAGGAGTGTACATTTAAGAAGGATTATGACTAAGGTGTAGAGCAGGGGTCTTCAGCAAATTATGGCCTAAACACCAAATCCTGTTGCTGCCTGTTTTGCATTTGTTTATTCATTGGGACTATGGTTGCTTTACCCTAACAATGGTACAGTTAAGTAGTTGAGATAGAGACTTTATGAGGGTAAAGCCAGAAATATTTACTATCTGAACCTTTATAGAAAAAAAAAAAATCACCAATCCTTGGTTTGGAGAATAAATCAAGTCAGAAGATATTATGGTAGTCCAAAAAGGAGATGCTTCTGGCATGGACTGGGAGGGAGGTGGAAGTCTTGGAGAGCAATGGACAGATTTGAGAAACATTATGAGGTAGACACTCAAAATATGACTGGGAAAGAGTGGCCTCCTCAGAGCTGACCTTATTGACTTGGATGGATTAAAGCTTTCAGGACCTTCATTTGCTAATAAGACAGGACTCAAAATGAGAAGAAACAGATGCAAACATCCTTTAATAATTGACATGGAATGCACAAAATATGAATCCAGGAAAACTGAAGTTGTCAAAAATGGAAAGGAACACTTGAATATCAATATCATATTTATGTACCAGTGAGCTGAAATGGACTGG
Source organism: Orycteropus afer afer (assembly GCF_000298275.1). Lineage (NCBI taxonomy): Eukaryota > Metazoa > Chordata > Mammalia > Tubulidentata > Orycteropodidae > Orycteropus > Orycteropus afer. The sequence goes on along the minus strand of NW_006922030.1, from coordinate 668,584 downwards.
TATTGGCCATTTTGAATCAAACAATCAGATGATCTACTAAACCGGGAATGACAAATTGAAGAGGGATGGCATTCCACTCATCATCAAAAAAGAACATTTCAAAATTTATCCTGAAGTACAACACTGTCAGTGATAGGATAATATCCACACTCCTACAAGGAAGACCAGTTAATACAATTATTCAAATTTACACACCAACTCATGCCAAATCAGAAGAATTTGAAGATTTTTACCAGCATCTACAGTCTGAAACTGATCAAACATGCAAACAAGATGCATTAATAATTACTGGCAATTGGAATGCAAAATTGGAAGCAAAAAAGAAAGATTGGTAGTGTTGAAAATTATGGCTTTGGTGATAAAAAAAAAAAAAAGATGTAGGAGATCTCATGATGAAATTTTTGTAAGACCTTCATCATAAATACCTTTTTTCAATAACAGAAACAACAACTATACACATGAACCTCACCTGTTAGAATACACAGGAATCAAATCGACTACATCTATTTATGTAAAGGGTAATGGAGAAATGCAGTACCATCACTCAGAACAAGGCCAGGAGCTGAGCGTGGAGCAGACCATCAATTGCTCATATAGAAGTCCAAGTTGAACCTAAAAAAAATTAAAACAAATCCACAAGAACCAGAGTATGACTCCGAATACATCCCGCCTGAATTTAGAGACTATCTCAAGAACAGATTTGACACATTAAACACTTATGACCAAAGACCCAGACAAAGTTGTGAAATGTCATCAAGGACATCATATATGAAGAAAGGTCATTAAAAAAACAAGAAGGAAAGAAAAGACCAAAACAGATATCTAAAGAGACTCTGAAACTTGCTCCTGAACATAGAGTTGTTGTTATGTGCCGTCAAGTCGGACCCGACTCATAGTGACCCCTCCTTGGGTTTCCAAGGCAGTATCACTACGGAAGTAGATTGCCCAACCTTCCTTCTGAGGAGTG
>NW_006922030.1:665962-666972 GCF_000298275.1 Orycteropus afer afer | reverse complement strand
AACTCACTTTGTAGGTTACCAGGGTGGGGAGGGAAAGGAAGGAAATAATTTCAGGCTAGTTGAGGACCACACACTGAGGTGAGCAAGGAGAGGGATGGCATGGAAAGAGTCTGTGACCACCATGTTAACACTGGGGAAAGGGAGGACACCAAATTGTGCACATAAGATATAGATGACAGAGTCTAATACCAGTATATCTACAATACTGCATTACCATTAACACCAAACATCAGGCTACAGATAAACACATAAACATCTGAGAAGATCAGACAGGGTAAATGAATAGGATTATACTCTAGACCAAGAATAGATTCAGCTGAGGCTGATCTTGCACAGATATCAGTGACAAAAAATACCCACAACCCTTATAAAACCAACAGAAGACAGACATAAAACAATCCCTCACAGACAGCCAGACACTGTGGGAGAGAGACCCAGTGGATCTACTGACTCAGCACCATAGTTTTGGGGGACACTAGACTCAATTGGCACACACACAAAAAAAAAAAACATATAAAAATCTTGTTCCACAACTTACATTGGTGAGTAGTGACTGGGGTCTTAAAAGCTTTCAAGTGGCCGTCTAAGATGCAGCTAATGGTCTCCTATCATCGGAAATGAAAAAGAGTGCAAAGAAACAAGGGTATTTGGAAGCAATCAGCCCTAGGACATGATGGATCTCAAGACCAGAAGAACCAAACAGTGCCCAGCTAACAATGCCAACAACTTGGGAAGGGATCAAAACTGGAGATCCCAGATAGAGTGGGAGGAAAAATGTGGAACAAAATCCAAAAACACAATAATGACCAGAATTACTGGTCAGATGGAGTCTGATGGGATCCCCAATACTATGGCCCTGGGATACATACACTTCAGGCCTGGAATAAACTCACTCCCAAGGGCTGGCTCTCAGCCGAATAGCAAACAAGACTTACATGCAGACCACTCAACCCATGGTGATGCACCCACATACTCTTTGGAGATGCACTCCTTGGAGCAATCGACCATGG
>NW_006922030.1:620345-665357 GCF_000298275.1 Orycteropus afer afer | reverse complement strand
AAACCCACCAGCCACTCCTCGGAAGGAAGATGGGGCAATCTACTTCCATAGTGATACTGCCTCGGAAACCCAAGGAGGAATCGCTATGAGTCGGGTCCAACTGGATGGCACATAACAACAACAACAACAAGCATCAGACACAAGTAAAATTTTGCTAAAGATAGTTTTAAAATGACTGCCACAGTACATAACAAGGAACTGCCAGAAATTCAAGCCAGATTCAAAAGAGGACATTGTTGATGTCAGATGGATCTTGGCTGAAAGCAGAGAATACTGACTATGCAAAGTAATTCAACTGTGTGGATCATCACAAATTTTGAAAAACATTGGAAAAAATAGGAATGCCAGAACACCTAATTATGCTCACATGGAACCCGTACATAGACCAAGAAGCAGTCATTCAAACAGAAAAATGGGATATTGTGGTTTAAAATCTGGAAAGGTATGTATCATGGTTATATCTTTTCACCATACTTAGTAAATCTTTATGCTAATTAAATAATCCAAGAAACTGGACTATATGAAGAAGAACACAGCATCAGGATTAAAGGAAGTCTCTTTAACAACCTGCTATATGCAGATGAAGGAGCTCTGGTGGCATAGTGCCTAAGGCATCTGACTGCTAACCAGGTTGATAATTCAAACTCACCAGCCACTCTGCAGAAGGCAGATGGGACAATCTACTTCTGTAAATATTTACCACCTCAGAAAATTGACTCAATTGCAGTGGGTTGGGTTTGGTTTTATATGCAGATGACATAACCTTGTTTACTGAAAGCAAAGAGGACTTGAAGCACTTACTGATGAAGATCAAAGATCACAGCCTTTAATATGAATTACATCTCAACATAAAGAAAGCAAAAGTCCTCACACTGGATGAATAAGCACCATCATGATAATGGAGAAAAGTTTGACATTGTCAAGAATTTCATTTTACTTGCATCCACAATCAATGTTCATGAAAGCAACAGTCAAGAAATCAAATTACTGAGCAAATCTGCTCCAAAGGCTTCTTAGAAGTTTTAGAAAGCAAAAATGTCACTTTGAGGACTAAGGTGCACCTGACCCAAGCCATAGTATTTTCAACTACCTCAATGCACATGAAAGAATGAATGAATAAGAAAGACCAAAGAACTGATGCTTTTAAATTATGATTGGCAAAGAATACTAAATATACCATAGATTGCCAGAAGAACAAATAAATCTATCTTGAAAGAATTTGGCCAGAATGTTCTTTATAAGCAAAGATGGTGAGACTTTGTCCCACATACTTTGGACATGTTAATAGGAGGGACCGGACTCTGGAGAAGGACATCATGCTTGGTAAAATAGTCAGTGAAAAAGAAGAAGACCCCCAACCAGGTGGATTGACACAGTGGCTGCCACAATGGGCTCAAACATAGCAACAGCTGTGAGAAGAGCATAGGACTGGGCACTGTTTCATTCTGCTGGGCAGAGGGATGCTATGAGTCAAAATCAACTCGATGGCACTTGACAACAACAACACCATACGTGAAAAGTACCTCCACCAGGGCCTAAACCTCCTTGCTTCCCTCTCCCCTCTTTTCTCCTTCCCTTTCTTACACATACTGGTCCTTTCCCTTTTTTGAAAGAGTATTTTTGTAATATTAACATTCCTCAATGTGAGCCAGGCTGGTATGAAGCAGATGCAAAAACAGACGCTGAAGCTAACTCAAGTGGCACAGTTTATGTGGAGACTATGGATATCACAGGTGATTTCATTAGGTCAGGGAAGCCCTACCAAAAAAAGAATGGAGAGGTGTAAAGTTCCCAAAGCTTAGTCAAAATATGGCTCATAGGTCAACATAAGGACATCTAAGGCAAGGAGTCTAGGAGGCTGGGAAAAGGCAGAGAAACGTTGGAAATTCACTAGAAATCGGGCTAAGCCATAGGCAGGAGTAGGTGCTGAGGAGCTAACCTTTGAGAGAGTCACAAAGTCCCTACCCAGCTGAGGCAAGTTTATTGGAAAATGGAAGAGTGTATGGCTGGTCATGAACAACCACAGAAGGCCAAGTTTCTTCCGGAAGAATAAGGAGCTGGGTCAATAATAATGAGACAGTGACTCAGATCCTTGGGACTGTGCCAGCATTCTTCAAACTTGGTGTCTTCAGACTAAATCCAAATATTTAACTTCAGAAATTATTGTCTGATTGTTCCTTCCCCCCCCACCCCGTAAAAAACAACTTCTGCACCTTAAATTTCACTCTCTCACAGTAGGCCTGAATAACTTTAAATAACTTTCTTTTCACATTTTTTTGTAAAGGATATATCAACAACGTATGAAATATAATTAAAAATCACTTTCACATAGATTTGCATTTTTTCAAACTCCAACATGGACTGAAAAATATATATTTGACTATTATGAACTTTCAACCAACAATCACATTGTGAATTTCAGAAGGTTCTTATCACTTTCCTTTTAGGATGTGTAACAAAAATGGTAAGCTTACTTACATACTGATTCATAACACTTTTACTTCATTACCTTAAAAATGTCACTAAAAAAGGGGTGCTGCAGACTATATCTACAAACATGATTCAGAAGTATCACACAGGCATTTAAGTTTGGAAAATCAGACCAAAAATATACATTTCTTATTTTACTTTGTTACATGCTGTTTGGCACAACTTCTAAAAATCTTTGTGCAAATTTCTCAAAGTGACATTTTCCTCAAGGAACAAGTTCTTATAATAAGTATGACTTAGATTATTTCTTCCAAAAATTGAGTCAACACATGCAATCAATTTTGCCACATATGGCTACTTGCAAACTGTAATTTTTTTGAAAAATGAAAAGTGCCTCTAGGTTATGTGATTTCAATAGCTATTAAAACTGGTGAAAATAAAAAGACCAGAATTGATCCATTTTACAGAGCACAGTATAAATAAAAACAACATTGTTTCCATTTTTCTTTAGTATTTCCATTTAGCTTTCAAATAATCAGAAATTCTCAAGGTGCATGAAAAATTACATACAGAATGACTTCCAACACAGTCATGGTTGTTTCATGCTAATTAAGGTTATAGCTTTCTTGTGGATTAGATGTTAAGCATAAGTTTTTTATTACTGAAACTTTAGTCACATATACAGCATGAAAAGTGTCTATGAAACAACAGCCACCAAGTTTATGATAAATTATTATACCTGCCCAAGGAAACTAACGTAACGGATAATGCAAGTATAGAGAGGTTGAGCTGTGTTTATGTGGTGATTTCAAAGGAAAAATAAACTCCAATCACAGAAATGCCTTCTTCCTCTAGCAACAGATCAATTTTCTGTGTTTTCACATCACAGTACTTCTGCTGCTATGGGTTGGGTTATGCTGACCTTCCCCACACATACCAAAAAAAAAAAGATCAAATCCTAACCCTTGCATCCATGAATGTGATCCTGTGTGGAAATAGGTCTTTGAAGATGTTATCAGTTAGGTCACCATGAGGTCCTAGTGGCATAGAATGGGTCCTAATGCTATATGACTGCTAATCCTATAAAAGATAAGAAGACACCCGGAAACAGGGAGATAGAAGAAGGATGGCATGTAATGCTGCAGTTGCAAGCTAAGGAACACTTCAATCTATCAGAATCTAGAAGAGAGCCATGGAACAGATTCTCCCTCAAAGCCTCAAAAGGAACCAGTACCGCTGACATCCTGACCTCAGACTCCTAGTCTCTAGAATTGTGAGACAATAGATTTCTGTTCTTAGAAATCAGCTAGTTTGTAGCATTTTGTTACAAAAGCCCTAGGAAATGAATACATACACCCTGCCCAGGAATTTAAGAGCATACAGCATAAAAATGGAAAGGAAAAATATCAATTTCAATGTTAATTAATAAAAAATATTATTTACTATTATAAATTTAATAAATACCTACATTATTTTTTAAGAAGAAAATGACACCGAAATAAATATCAAATGTGCGAAGTATCAGTGCTTTCTTTAGCTTATACCACAAGATCCTTATAGGTTCTAAGTTACTTCTCTCTGTTGCTGTGGAAAAGTTTGAGAACTGTTATGCCCATTTCTATGTTGTGTTATATACAATGGGATATTTCTGATAGGGGCTTAGAGATATGAAGTATGATAGAGAGTTCTGTACATATTATGGGAAGTCTCCTTTAGGAATCAAATATTCAGAAATAAATCATTTAAAACTTTTATACATTCTTACTCAATGCTCACATTATTTTTTCTTTTTAACTCAGAATTTATACTCCTTTTACAAAATGATTAAGTGAATTATGCTAGGTCCATATAATGGAATATTATACAAACATTAATATGTCCAACACATAATTAAAGAAAATTTTCAGAAAATGTTTATTAATATAATATGTACATATACATATGGATTAAAAAGGACAAAAAGGGAATAATGATAAAAGTTTAGCTGTGCTTAAATTATTTTCCCATTATGACTTTTCCCAAATATACTGAATGTTTTTAACTCTCCCTACTTCTAAAAGAATTTGACAAAGTTTACATAATTTAACATTATATAAAATAAACCAATTCAAGTTGGAGAAGCCAACAAAAGCAGTGTTTCTCAAGCTTTAATATATACATGAATCATCTGGAGAACTTGTTGACATGGAGATTCTAAATTGGTAGATCTGGGCTGGGACCCAAGATCTTGCATTTCTATCAAACTCTAACTAATGCTAATGCTGGTTGGGAGGGGAGAATTATATTTTGAGTAGCAAACAAAACAAGGAAGAAATGTTATCAAAAATCTGAGATAACTGAATCACTCTTGCCTTTTCAACTCTTTTAAGTCTGATTTATGTATTTTGGGGCTCTTTCAGTGCGTCCATAGATATTTATTATGGTTATATCTTCTTGTTCAATTAATTGATCCTTTAATCATTATATAATGTCCTTCCTTATCTCGTATGGTGGTTTTTGTCTTAAAGTCAATTTGATCAGAAATTAATTTTGTCACTCCTGCTCTTTTACTGTTGCCATTTGCTTGATGTATCTTTTTCCAACCTTTGATTTTTAGTCTATTTTTTGTCTTAGTCTCTAAGGTGTGTCTCTTGTAGACAGCATATTGATGGGTTTTGTTTTCTTATCCAATCTGCAACTCTCCATCTTTTGAGTGGTGCATTTAATCCGTTAACATTCAGTGTAATTATCAACAAGTATGAATTGGTTGCTGTCATTTTGTTATGTGTTTTTTCATTGTGTCCCTAATTTTTTTGTTCCATATTATTTTCTGTGCTGAGCTCATTATGTTTATGAATTGTGTTATCATTTCCTTTGTTGCTGTTGTTTTAGTATTTGCTGAATATTTGTGATTGTCCTGAGATAACCGAATCACTCTTGATGAGCACTGAATTTATCATTTTTCCTGACTGTTTAAGCAGAATAAATTACATAATGAAGATTAAACTGTAATCAGTAAAACTAATAATAACAATAATTGTTTAAATAACATAGCCTTGATTTGACATTTTAAAAATACAGAAATAGAGCTTACTTGATGTCCTTCTTGAGGGAACAGTATTTATAGATTTACATAAACTTTTGGTTAAGCCACTACAGACAGAGCCTAAAAATTCTTGGGTTTAAAAATATTCTCCTAGGGTGTACTATTTTCAATGTAGAGAAAAATAAAAGTTATTTTAGATTGGCTGGAGATTCAAGATCATAGTTGGTGGGAGCCCTGAAATAGAAAATCTAGAGAGCAATATAGAAAATACATTCTGAAGATTTCCAGTAACTCACCTGGGTTCCAATAGGTATTTGGATAATCATTTTTCTCTCAGAAAAGTTATACAATGCACAGCAATGTTGAAAAGTTTGTATTTATAATTATACCTAGTCTTTTACCAGTTAATCTAATGCAGGCATAACAGTGGCATTATCAACATTTTGGACAAGATTATTCTTTTGATGGGGGAGGAGAAGTGGGCAGAGTTCTGGGCATTGCAGGATGTTTAACAACATTCCTGGCCTCTACCCATCAGATGCCGATAGCAAAAATATCTCCAGAAATTGTCAAATTTCTGGTAGAGGCCAAAATCACCTGTGGTTGAGAAAAACTGATAAAAGGATTTGGGGGAGATTAAGTGATTTTTCGGAGGAAATATTTTGCTTTTAAACAGATCTGTCTTTGAATGACATGACTATATCACTAATATCTTGATAATGCTGAGAAACTATTTTTGCTTATTCCTTGTCTTGATTCACCTAAGGAATAGAAAGACTGGATATCTGTTTTCCTAACTAAAAGGCAGGCATCAGCCTATCTTTTTTCTGTAGGCACATAAAAGGGATATTGATCCAAAATGTCCCCTGAGCAGAGTTCTATAATTTCCTGAGATTCAAGAGATTAACTCAATTTGCAGTAAAGAAGGACTGGTAGCTTTAGAGATTAAGGGTTCACCAAGCCTCTATGGCTCCAGAAAGTGTGAATTCCATGAGAATTTGAAATCTTGTTTATCATTTTCCCCCTTTTGATCAGCATTCCTTTCTAGAATCTTTTAAAATCATTACATAAAAGAAAAGGAAAGAAGGTATTTTTTCACTGCAAAATGCAGAATGTAAAACATTATAATTTTAAAAACAATAAAACTGTAAGATTAAACATGATACATGACAATCAATATAAATCACTTATATTTTCCTGTTAAAGGGGAAAATGTCCATGATTTGATTTATTTGAAGAAATAACTGATTGTTACAACTTCTGAACAATATACCTAAAATAATATGACATGGAAAGACCAAAGAAAGGACAATGTACCTACATATTAAGAAAACTCAAAAACATAACAACAAAGGTAGAACTGATTATGCAAAGTTGACTTTAATATTTGTAAAAAATACATTAAGTAGCTAATGAGGACCATTTTACATTTTGAAAGGTACACTTTCTAAAAACTCATGGAAACCAAATAATGAAGTAAGAAAATATATACAGAAAAAGCATCTTGAAGTAAAACAAAAAAATAATCAAAGCCCAATTACTTAAGAAACCAAACCACCTTCAACTGTTTACCATAGGTAAGGTGATAAAACTAAGGATAGGAGAGATTTTTAAAACTAATATAAAATTAATCAAAGCATATCCCACTCGATAAGCTACAAACAGGAAATTCACCTTCTAATTGCTCATGAAATATAAAGGCAAATTACATAATTGGTCATAGAAAATTTTTCAATAAATTTTTAAAAATACAATATTACAAATAAAGAATATTGATCATATTTTTCAATAATCATACAATGAAAATAGAAAGTAACAAACTTTTTAAAGGCATAGAATTGGAAAATTTGCAACTTATTGTTAAAATATTGGGACTAAAGAAAAAAATTAAAGTTAAATAGTTCACTTATAAAATAACAAAAATTAGGTTGCTATATATAAAAAACTGAAGGATAGGAGAAAAGTATACTCAAGACATTGAAACTTTAAATGTTTTCTTTTCCTGCTGAAATATTAAAATAAGTGATTTGAATAATTTTTAAATTATAAATAGGTGGAAAGATTTCTTTTAAAAAATAACAATATATAAGTAAAATATAATAAATATGAAAAAAGAAAAACAAATTGAACAACTAAATTCCAAAGTTCTTTATTTAAATCAATAATGATGATGATGAAATGAACTAACACTTCTCAGATTGGTGTTCAAAAAAATTTATTGTGGAGGATGTTAATAATCATGCCAAGAAAAATTCTTCCCCTACACAAATAAGTTCTTTATTTTAAAATTCTTTTAATCATTAAATAGACTTCAAAACTTTTCTCTTTTGCTTTACAACTGCACAGATCTTTTCTTATGTTAATATGTACTTTGAATTCTTAAGAGGGGTATTTAGTACAATTTCTCAAGCTTACTTGCCGTTTTTTTTAGTATTCTGAAAAGAGTGTGCAAAATGCTGAACTAGACAAACCTCTAACAAAACTAGCAAGGAAAAAACAGAAATACTTAATTAGATCAGAAATAATTGAATGGAAATAATAGCAAATAAAGGAAAAAGTCTATTTCAATGGAATGTGATGCACAACTGCTCCTTAATTAAAATGAGAGAACATGATTTAAGAAAGCACTGGTTGTTCAGATGTGCCTTCCTGCTTATACAATGTGTGTGCTAAATTAGGATGTAATATTAACCAGAATTATAAGATGGATTAAAAAAATACTTTGTCTAAATCAAATTTTAAGTAATCATTTTATAACTACAACCCAGATTGTCATTTTCTAGGTGAAAAATGCATAATATATCAAGGGAGACAAAGAAACTTCAAGGGTCCCTACTGTAAAAGCAACAAGATAGGGGATTTATTAGATAAATGTGAAGGGTCTGGGGGAAAAAAAACAATGAAGGGACCAATCTGGGATTGAGCCCTATCTCCGGTGGTAATAAAGAGAGGACACATCTGCCCTTGGAGAAACCACCAACCTACGCAGCCCAGCAATGAAGACTCTAAATCCTAGCATTAAAAAAAAGATCAGAGTGGAGCTGTGTTTTCTACTTTTACTGCATACCCAGTAAGTTTCTGCCTTCAGATCATGTTTAATTTGATCAGTCTTTGCCAGGTAATGTGAAGTAACTAATAATCAGAATTAACTCAAGGGTAACTACTTACTAATTAACTAATAACCAAGCAGAGTGTTAAGGACTGTAATTTTCCAGTCTGATGCAGTTCTAATAGAGTCATTTTCCATTACATTAATAACTATATAGACCTCACTGAAATTATCTTCATAAAATAAATTACAACTCTAATCCCTAATCTGATGAAGATTATGTGAAATAGAAAAGTATAGGCCAATCTCCTTTATGAACATAAATATGAAAGTCTAAATGAAAGATTAGAAAATAAAATTATAAAGAATAATTTGTTCCAACCATTAACAACTGTCCTGACCAGAGACATAATACATAGTCCCAGATAAAATGGGAGAAAAAAAAATAGAAAAAATCTCCAATTCCTAAAAAATCCAGACTTATTGGACCAATAGAAAAGAAAGGATCCCCTAAAACTATCAGCCAGAGATAACCTTTAAATTTAAAACTAAACCCATTCCTGGAGGTCACCTTTTAGCCAAATAATTGATTGGCATAAAATAAACAACAGCTCCCATGAGTACTCTTCTCCTTTAAATAATCATCTATATGAGATCAAATGGTCAATATTTACCCTAACAGAAAGATGAGAAGATAAGAAGGGACAGGAAACCGAACAACCAGAATGAGAAAATGAGAATGCTGACACATTTTGAAAAATGTAACCAATGTCACTGAACAATATGTACAGAAATTGTTAAATGGGAACCTAATTAGTTGTGTACCTTTCACCAAAAGTACAGTAATAGAATTTTAAAAAAAGAATAATCTGTCTCATGAAGATAACATGTTCTTACTATCCTTTAAAAAACAATCTGACAAATCAAAATGGCATTTGATAAAACTAGTATAATGTATAACGTATTATCCACATGTATAAAGAATCTAACTGCAGGTAAGGAAGGGTAGTTGCTGACAGCTAAGTATGCACATGAGCCATCACAAAGTAGCAAAGAAGAGCCACTCTCATTAAATTCCAGGGAAAGAAGTCCGTGTTCTTATTATGTTACAGTGTTCTAAAACTCTGAACAATTTAATTATGCATGGGAATAAATTAAGATGTATAAACAAATAAAATGCAAACATTCTGTACAGATTATATATTTTACTCAGTAAAGCTGAAAGAAGTCACCTGAGCAACCATTAGAATTGAGAGTTCCACAAAATTACCAAAAACAGGATACAAATGTGAAAAATCAGTAGTGTTCTTTACTGATAAAAACTTAAAATTATAATGAAAAAGAGAATCCATTCCCAATAGCAATAAAAATACTATTTGTCTAAAAATGATAATGAGAAATACATTACTAAAATTAATATAACTTGTATAATTTTCTGAGGAAAAGATCTGAACTATTTTAATTGTTCCCTAGATGCATACTTTTACCTATTTTCAATGAAAATAAAAGAGAATTTTTTTGTTATATTAGAAAATGATTCTGAAGGACTCCTACAATATCAAACTGGTGAGAATAACAAAGAGAGTTATTAAAGAGGTGTGCCTTGGCAATGAAATCGAGGACAGTATTAGTCCGCACAAATATTAAAACATATCCATACATACAATGTTTCAAAAGTGAGGGGGAGAAAAAAAAAGATATAAGCACAAACACAGAAAAACAATTAATGGCTTTTCAAGGCTGTGACCCCTCAGAAGAAATCCAGGCCTGTCTTCTGAGGTGCCTCTGGATGGTTTCGAACTACCAACCTTTCTGCCAATTGTCAGGCACTTAATTCGCTCCATGCAGGGCTCTTCACCCACCACCCTTCTATAAAGACTGGGTTGGCTGGTTAGTTAACTGGCAGCAGTTTCCACCTAGGGATTTGAATCACAATCTCCTCTGGAGCTTTTTCAATATATATTTATGCCTGTGCCCTACACCTGAAGAGTGGAATTCAGGAGTCGAATATGCAAAACCCCTCCTCCCCATTAAAAAGCCCTCAGGATAAGGAATTTGGCTGCTAATCAGAAGATCAGTGATTCAAACCCTACCAGCCCCTCTGCAGAAGGAAGGTAGGGCAATCTATTTCCATAATGATTCACAGCCTCAGAAACCTAATGGGAGTCTCTATGAGTCAGAATTGATTCCATGGCAGTGAGCTTGGTTTTGGGTTTTGGTAACAAAGTTCAGAAGGCAGGAGGCATAGGAAAGAAGGACAAATGATAACAGAAACAACAGGGAGGAAGTGGGATGAGTGCCTTTACATTGTGGTGATTGCAATCAATGGCATGAAACAAAATGTACAGGACTTGTTTAATGGAAAACTAACTTGCTCTGTAAACTTTCACCCAAACCACAAAAAGTTAAATTAAAAAAAAAAGCCCTGCATCTTAAAGCTAGCAAGCTGCCATCTAGATGCAACGACAGGTCTCTCCTCATCAAGAGCAAAGAAAAAAGAAGAAAAGCAAAATTAATGGAAACAATCAGTCCTCGCGACTGGTACACCATCTGATCTGCAACCTATAGGACTATGAGACCAGAAGAACTAGATGGTGCCCAGCTACCACTGTCATCCACTTGGAAGGGATGTAGGAGATCCTGGATAGAGAGGGAGAACAATGTGGAACAAAACTCAAAATCATTTGGAGGGAAAAAAAAAAAGATGGTTGGGACCAGGTTTGCTGGTCCAATAGAGCCTAATGGAACCACTGAGACTATGGCCCTTAGCTGCCCTTCAGGTCTGGAATTGAACCCACACCTGTGGTTTCCAGCCAAACAATGTACAGGCATGTGAGTTAAACATTTACCTCAAGTAGACACACGCCCTGGAGAGAACAATCATGGGAGAAGGAAGGGCTGCTTATGCACAGGGAGACAGCTCAGGGGGCAGGAGAGTATGGAGGGATGGACACTGAGAAGTGGTAACTATGGGGAGGAAGTGGGAGGGGAGCTGTTGCATTGTGGTAAACTGTGGTCAATGACATGAGACCAAGTATATGTGAACTGCTGTATGGAAAGTGAATTTGCTCTGTAAATCTTCACCCAAATCACAATATAAATAAATAAATAAATAAATAAACAAAAAGCCCTGCCATATGGGAGGTCTGTTGGCATAGTGCCTAAGGCATTTGACTGCATTTGACCAGAAGGCTGGCGGTTCAAACCTACCCGCCACTCCTCGGAAGGCATATTAGGCAATCTACTTCCACAGAGATACCACCTTGGAAACCCCAGGAGGGGTCGCTATGATTCAAATCCACTTGAGGGCAGTGAGTTGGTTTTTGTTTTTGTTTTTGTTTTTTTGTTTTTGTTTTTTGCCATAAGAGAACAGTTGGGAAACAAAGAAAACTGAGTTCAACTCATGACACTGCTATTTATTGTGTGCAACTTTGGAAAAATATCTTCATTCATATGATTCTCATGGTCTCCAATTACAAAATTAGCTAATAATAACTATGTTAAAAGATTATGGAATAAATATGATAATTTATGTAAAGTGCCTAGATTTCATGATTCTACTCCATTTAAAAATATCGATCTATACAAGTCTTTTCTCTGTCTAGAAAACCATGTCTTTAAAAATAAAAGAAATTTTCATATTTCATGTTTTGCCTCTCGTTCTCAAGAGAAAGGACAGAAGCACCATCACACAATCCACCCCCCAGTCTTTAAAACATTGACAATTATTTTTTTTCCAGATTCTCCCAACTCCATTTCAAATGATCCATTTTCTCTGCTATAAATGTCTCTCAACCTTCAAATTATAATTCTTTAGTCTAAAGCTCAAAATTGTTATTCCTCATTTTCTAACCCCATTCCAAAGACCTTTCTAAAAAAAGAAAAGTATGTTTAGTAGATTCTTTCAGTTAGAAAATTATTATTGCTCACAGCAACTCATTAACATTCTTAGGGGGATTTTTTCTTACATCAAAAATGTGAAAGGAACAGATTTAACACAAATGCAACTCTTTTTGTGCAAAACTTTTTTATAATTTTGGTCACAATCTCTAAGTAAACAAAACTTCTATTCTACTAAAATAATGCATCACACATTTCTATCATCCTGACCCAAATACACTTACTTAGTATTCTGTGTCTGTATCCCTCTTTGTAATATTAGCATGTAGTTTTAATTTTTCCCAAAAGCTTCAAGCTACAGATGGATTATTTGATAGTTTTGGGGATTTCTAGCACAATCATTCCTTACTTTCTGTCACCACCTGCCTCTTTTAGGGCCAAATAGGACTTTTCTTGTCCTGTTTATTTTTCTCCAGTCTGTTGTCTGGTATTTTCCTCACCACCTTCTGGCCTCCTGTATTTTTAATAGTTCCTCTAATCTGATTGGCTCTGGGCTCTTCCCACACTTGTGTCCCTGTTCTGTTCTTATTTTTCCTATGGGTCTTCCATGTCAAACACTGGGCTGAGTTCTCATTCACACAAACTGTGTTTGCATCACTGCTGGCTAATGATACCTGTTTGTGTTAAAATAAAACCAACATATTTACTAAAATCCTGAATTTATTATTCTAAATTATTAACTGTATTGGTATTATCTGTGTAAGAGTAAAGGCTGAGAGATAAAAAAACTCTCAGTTTGCTTCAGAAGTCTATTTTTACAGGGAAGATAGCAGCAGCATATTAATTTGGTCCTTGAAGTCCTACATAATTTACACTTAGCAAAATGTCCCTTACAGAAACTTGAAAAAAAAAAAAAAAAAAAGACTTTGTTAATACTGGGCAAAAATAATTTCTAGTTCTCACTTCTCTTCTCCACTATAATTAAGAACCTACCATGTTCCAGGCAAGAAACTCTGATGCTACAATGGTTTTAGTCCTCAGCTACTAACCAAAAGTTTGATGGTTCAAACTCACCAGCCACTCTGTGGAAGAAATGACTTGGTGATCTGCTTCCATATAGATTACAGTCTAGGAATCCCAATAAGACAGTTACACTCTGTCATATACAGTAGCTATAAGCCTGAATAGACTCAACATACCCAACAACAACATGTT
Source organism: Orycteropus afer afer (assembly GCF_000298275.1). NCBI lineage: Eukaryota > Metazoa > Chordata > Mammalia > Tubulidentata > Orycteropodidae > Orycteropus > Orycteropus afer. The sequence goes on along the minus strand of NW_006922030.1, from coordinate 651,798 downwards.
CCAGGCCTGGAATTCAATGGTAGGAAAGACAGAAAAGGTATTAAAAGTTTAATGAAAAGAACTGAACTTAAGATACTAGACACTTTTGGATAAAAATAGTGATGTTTCATACATACCCTGACATGATCTACTTAATTTAGTGCTCTTTTGCTACACAGATTAAAATTAAGTTCATGGTCCTATACGAAACTCAATCATTACCATTGAAAGAGGCAAAACTAATGATGAAAAACATTTACTACCAGTAAATATTTGCTTCCTCAGAAGGAAGATGGGCAATCTACTTCCATAGTGATACTGCCTCAGAAACCCAAGGAGGGGTCGCTGTGAGTCGGGTCAGACTCAACGGCACATAACAACAACAACAACGACCAGTAAATATTTGCTAGATAAATGAATGCCTAAGGCACTTGACTGCTAACCAGAAGGCTGGAGATTCAAACCCACCAGCCACTCCTCAGAAGGAAGATGGGGCAATCTATTTCCATAATGATACTGCCTCAGAAACCCAAGGAGGGGTAGCTATGAGTCAGGGCAGACTGGATGGCACATAACAACAATAACAGATAAATGAATGTCTCTAAGTTCCACTGTTTGCTAAGGTATCCTGCTGGTACAACAGTTAAGCACTTGGCTGTCAGTCGAAAGGTTGGTTATTGGAACCATCCAGTAGCTCCCTAGGAGAAAGACCTGGCAATCTGCTTCCATAAAGACTATAGACAAGATACTCTATGGAGCCATTTTACTCTGTCACATAGGGTCGCCAGGAGTGAAAACCAACTTGACTGCATCTAACAATAGCAAATACCGTTTATGAAATACTAAAGTTAACTAATCCCTCTGAGCCAATTTCATATAAAATGGAGGTGTAATTCCTACTTCATTAGATTGTTAAAGAAATAATTTGAGATAATCCATATAAATACAGAGCCCATAAAAAATTGCTCAATAATGGGTAGCTCTGTGTCTAAGCTAAATGCTATCATTAATATCAATGGAATCATATTTAACTTAGTCCAGATATTTTTATATAGCTATATCTGACTTCTGGGATTCACTCCTCATTTTCAAAAAGTTCAAATTAAGGAGAATTGAAGTTTCTCGACTTTCATAATCATCAACCCCATACCTGTCACTAATCCTCTACCCCAACCACCCATCTATTCCCTTCCATAACCCTTATTCCATTCCCTATAATCTTCTAGTCTGAGAAAACAGCTCTTTCTGCATCTTAAATTCATTGGATGATGCACACTTTTTATTTATTTATTTTTATTGTGATTTTGGGTGAAAATTTACAGAGCAAATACACTTTCCATACAGCAGATCACATGACATTGACCACAATTTAGCACAATGCAACATCTCCTCTCCCACTTCCTCCCGATAGGTACCACTTCCCTGTGACTGTCCCTCCATGCACTCCTACCCCCTGAGCTGTCTCCCTGTGCCTGAGTAGCCCTTCTTTCTCTCTTGCTTGTTCTCTCCAAGGAGTGTATCTACCTCAGGTAAATGCTCAACTAGTATGCCTGTCTACTGCTTGGCTGGAAGCTACAGGTGCGTGTTCAATTCCAGACCTGAAGGACAGCTAGGGGCCATAGTCTCAGTGGTTCCACCAGGCTCCATCAGGCCAGCAAACCTGGTCCCTGCTTTTTTTTTTTTCCAAATGATTTTGAGTTTTGTTCCACATTGTTGCCCCTGTCTATCCAGGATCTCCTACAAAGATCCTCTTCCAAGTGGTTGACAGTAGTAGCCGAGCACTGTCTATTTCTTCTGGTCTCATAGTCGTATAGGCTGCAGATCGGATGGTGTACCAATCGCTAGGACTGATTGTTTCCATGAATTTTTGGTTTTCTTCATTCTTCTTGGCTCTGGACAAAGACAGACCTATCGTTGCATCTAGATGGCAGCTTGCAAGCTTTTAAGATCTCAGTCGCTACTCGCCACAGTAGGAGGTGGAACAATGATTTGTGTAGTATGTTAGATGCACACTTTTTTGTGAAGAAACATATAAACTGTTTAAATAAAACTTAAACATGGCTCTGCAAGGTTACAATGAAGGAAACAATCCATGTAGTTCTGAAAGGAGGTCCAATATCAGAGTTCTGACTTTTTTTTTTTTTTACTGGGGTCCCATTCACTTATTGCCTCATTCAATTCTTAAAAAAATAATTATTGTGTGTTTACTGTGTGCCAGGCACTACCCTATGTGCTAAAGATACCAGGCTGAACATGACAGACAAAATTTCTGCCCTCATTGAGTTTATGGTCCAACAGGAGATACAACTGCAAAACAGAATGGTGAGTGACAGGCATATGTAGGACCACCAGAGCATCTAGGGACAATCCTAACCCAGTCTCATGTAATCAGGAGGATGTATACTGAAATCAAGGGAATGAGAATAAGGTAGCCAGACAAGAATGGAGAAGAGTTTATGTTGCTGTTAGAAAAAGAAACAAAGAGAGAAAGCATAGTGCATTTGCAAAAATACCTCCCAGGATCAAGGAGTGGTTGAAAACAAACGTAGAAAATGCGTACTTTCTGTGCATCTCCCCTGCTGGTTTCCATTCTGTTACCCTAAAGCCTCTAGTGTCCTTTTATGTAAGTGCTGTATCTTGCACTTCATCTACACTACCAGAAATTGAAAACAGTATTTGTACAATTATTGGTCTCTACTCATAAGGAACAAAAGAGAATGCAGGAAACCAAAGGCTCAAAAAGGAACTAGTCTATGACACAAATGTTGTTGTGTTGTTGTTGTTATGTGCCGTGGAGTCAGACCCGACTCATAGCGACCCCTCCTTGGGTTTCAGAGGCAGTATCACTACGGAAGTAGATTGCCCCATCTTCCTTCCGAGATAACACAAATAGCCCACATGAATCACAACCTCTTGTAGCCCGAGACCAGAACTAGATGGTACATGGCTAGCACTACCTACCATTCTGACCAGGGACACAATAGAAAGTCCCAGGCAGAATGGAATAAAAGTGTAGAACAAAGCTCAAATTCCTAAAAGAGGTCAGACCTACTGGACCTACTGAGACTAGAGAAACCCCTGAGACAATAATCCTAAAACACACTTTGAACTTGGAATTGAAATTATTTCTGCAGGTCATCTTTTAGCCAAATAATAGATTGTCTTACAAAATAATTAATATCCCCTGTGAATAATATGCTTCCTTAAACAATTTACTATATGAAACCAATATATATAATGGTCAACTCTTAAGCAGAAGGAAAGATGAGAAGGCAAGGAAGGAAGGGGAAGCTATATTAATGGAAATACAATCAACAGAATGGAAATAATGAGAATGTTGACACATCATAAAAATTGTAACTGATGCCACAGAATAATTTGTATAAAAATCATTAAGTAGAAAACTAATTTGCTGTGTAAACTTTCACCTACACCACAATAAAATATTATTTAAAAGAAAAAAAGTATTGGTGTTCTGCCTAGTGACAGAGCATTAAGGAGAGCTGCACCCCTAAGCCAGCACAATATCAGCAGAGGTGACTGATGAGAGTTTTCTCAAGGACAGGTGAAGGGAGGGAAGTGGGACAAGGGTTAAATCTATGCCTAGAACTGGAGAAACTCAAAGCTGGGTTCTAACTCCTCTGGAGGGTTCAAATCCTAAATAAAACTGAACTAAATTTAAAAAAAAAAAAAAAGATTTGTCTCATCTGAAGAAGCCATATCATAGCAAAATGATGTTTATATTATCTGAGAATTATTTGAAAAGCAGATGAAAGGCTATACAAGAAAAGGTGACATATAATATGCCACTATTTGAATATTTTTACATTTTGACCTATACAAGTCTACATAATTGAAAATTACACACTTTTAAGTATGAAATAATTAAGATGATGATAGGGACAAGAAACAACTATGGAATATAAATGTTCACTAAAAAGCTTATTATACTTGTGGTGCAAACTTAAGTATTAGTCAGTGTTACCCATCCCAAAATATACCTTAAAGAAAAACAATATTGAGAAAATATTAAAGATTTTAGTGACAGCTACTTTGAGTAATGCTGGTTCCATTTTGTTGTATTCAAATACAAATGATTTTTAAAAAATTTTAATTACCCTCCAGGAAGAAGTGGTTTCAAAAGATAATTCAGGTCAGTTTTTACATAATACCTCCCCCTAAAGAACAACATGGCTCCTACAAAGTGACGTAGGAAGACACACATCTCATCCGCTCCCATATTGGAAAAAGTAGATGAGTTCACTGCCAAGGAAACTTTTAAAGACCTTTCTGCAAAAGTTTTTCACTAGGCTGAAGGTCAGTGATACAAAGATATTTTCAGATTTGGCATTGCTAACATTTTCACTAATTTTACTAATACACTAAATTAAGGGTTTTAAACAAATTTATTGTTCAAATATTTGTTCCTTTGGAATTAATTTGTAATAAAGAGGTCATTAGGAGCTCTGGTAGCATAGTGGCTAAAGCACTTGACTGCTAACCAGAAGGCTGGCAGTTCAAACCCACCAGCCACTCCTTCTTCAGAAGGAAGGTTGGGCAATCCTACTTCCGTAGTGATACTGCCTCGGAAACCCAAGGAGGGGTCGCTATGAGTCGGGGCCGACTTGACGGCACATAACAACAACAACAAGGAGGTCATCATACGAAAAGTCAGTCTTGTAGAATTAATTATATTTTATTTAAGAAAAAAGCTTCTTGCTCTCCAATCTGGCATTTTTCAAAGTCACTGTAGTTTAATTCAAAAATGCAAATAAATGCTAAGCAAGTATCAGTTATCCCTTCAGTCATGTGAGGTGGGTCTTTTAAGATAAATTTTAATTTTTATTTATGAATAAATTCTTCTGGATTACTTTATAAATACATCATTTAGGTTATTTTTGTTCAATGTTTCTTCTGAAAAATTGCATAAACTACCTTAATAAAGAAGCCAGATAACTTCCTACAAGAGAATAGTGTTCAGGCTGTTAACATGCACATACACAATTTATGCAAGAAAATGTTCTTGACTTCCTGACTGCATCACTGTTTTTATTTTTTTTCTTATCTTCAGAAACATTGCAAACTTTGTTTCTCAAATAAGAACTTCTTATATATACAAATACACCCAGGCTTTTGAAGCTCATCCTTCTTTAAATCAAGTCATCCTACTCTTCACAGAATTCTCAAAAAGTTACAGCTTTGTTTTTATTTGTCATGAAAAGGAGGGGGGGGCATTTTTTTAGAATAAAATGAATTTTATGCAAAGAAGCAGGACTATTTTCAAGATATATTCAATCTGATCGATTTGATAGATGACAACCCTCTTCAAGTAGAAATTCCTCAAGTTATTTTATGAAAATGAATGAAACAGCAAAAGTTTAAAATGTGAATTTCAAAACTCTATACCCTTCTTGTATGTTATTGTGCAATTATATTGCATAAAGAATACATAGGTTTCGAAAATAATAACAAAACCAAATCTTCTCCCCCGCCCCCAAGTGTGTTATAAGCAAGCTCAGGAAACGCTTCATAATGAACATTCTTTTATTCATATTAAAAATAGTTCTCCAGTGCTATTAATACTATAACTTAGAATAGAATCATAAATATTCATGAATGGAAGATCACTTGTTCTCTTCCTGTCCTCAGAAGGATGTTTGACTAAGACCTTCCAGAAAGATGGACAGTTGCTCAACTTTCAGGTATATCTAGCCATGTCTCTGCCAGAAGCTCTGAGACAGAGAAAGCCTTAATGATGTCTTCTCTGATCCCTTGAGTAGGATTGGTTGCCACTCCTGTTTCCACAACACTCTACTCATTCATGTACTATAACTCTAAGCCCCACCCCATTGTCATCAAGTCTATTTGGACTCAGGGTGATCCTATAGGACAGAGTAGAACTGCTCCATAGGGTTTCCAAGGCTGTAAATCTTTACAGAAGCAGACTGCTTTCTCCCAAGGAGCTGCTGGTGGGCTTGAAGGGGGTGCTGTAATTGCCTATTTACAAATCAGTTCCCCACACAAAAGTTTCCAAGGCGTTTTAATGATCCTTCTCTTTTATCTGAGAAAACAAGCTCAGAAAGGTTAAGTAATTCGCCTATAGTCACAAAGGTAGTAAGTGGTAAAGCCAGAATTAAGAAATATCTGAAGCTAGAGCCCCTCAAACTCTGGACTTGTGCCCAACATACTTGATGTAGCAGGTGTTCAAGAGATGTCCATTGATTAGATGTGCTAGTGTTAGTGTTAGTACATTGTGTGATACTGTGTTTGGTGCTGGAGAGAACTGGAAAATCAAGATCTCCCATCCCCTATGTTTCGGTTACCTAGTGCTATTCTGACAGAAATATACCACAAATGGAATGGCTTGAACAAACAGGAGTTTATTCTCTTAGAATTTTGGAGGCTTTAAGTCTGAGTTCCAAGTGCCAGGCTCTAGGGGCTGGGTGAAAGCCCGTCAGCCTTGAGCTTCAGCTCTGCTTCCTGCTCCCGGCCCACTGAAGCTGGAAGCTTTTCTTCACTCAGATAGCTGCTAGCTGCTAAGGCTGACAAGCCCAAGGTTAACAGGTAAAAAGGCACAGTCCCCATGTTACCAAACGACATGGCAGACCACTAATGCAAGTCCAAATGAAATCCCAAGACTGCCAGGGCATGGCAGGCTGTTGAACAAAGACTTGGCTACATCCAGGGTTAAAGTGTGCCAAAAGGCTAGAGACCATTCCCAAAGCTGTTTGTTACATATGGGAGGCAGACCACATCCCTAAAGCAGCTACTCAGCTGCTCCAATAGATTCCACCATGGAGTTAATTACCAATCTCACCACAGGGAATAACTACATCCAGCTGCCCAGCCACTCAACCAGGCCCAGCCAAGTTGACACACAAACTTAAATACCACACCTGCCCTCCTCACTCTGCTTCAGCTCCATCCTCATGGAGTTTTCAGCACAGGGAGGGAGGTGACGAAGATGCAAGTACAGCACATTGTAGAGAGATGACAAATGACAACCATGATGAGATTGAAGAAGGAATAGGATTTAGCCACTCCAAGAAGGATAGTAGAGGAGGAAGGAAGGGAAAAAAAAGAGTGTGTGATAGAAGAAACGTCATATATAACATGATAGACAAGAAAGAGGTGTCATTGTTGTTGTGTCTGCCATCGAGTCAGACCCAACTCATAGCGACCCCTCCTTGGGTTTCTGAGGTAGTATCACTACAGAAGTTGATTGCCCAACCTTCCTTCGGAGGAGTGGCTGATGGGCTTGAACCGCCAGCCTTCTGGTTAGCAGTCAAGTGCCTTAGGCACTATGTTACCAGAGCTCCTAAGAAAGAGGTAGTCTTGTTAAAATGAGAAAAGTTCAGTATGGCCAGAGCTCCAAGAGGGAGGAGAGAGCAACAAGAGATAAGCTGGACAGGCTTGCAGGGAGCCACCAGGCAGAGCTCCCAGAGCATGCTAAGAAGGTTTGGGAGTGATCCTAAGAGTAAATGGGAATCATTGGAGGGTATTAAGCAGAAGTGTGAGATAGATCTTTTGAGAAAAATCACTGGCTATAATGAGAAAGAAGGAAATGAAGGGATATGGCTGATGAGAAGCTGGGAACTCAAAGAAGAGTCTGAGGCATTCATCAAGGCAAAAGGTGAAGGAGATGACTCAAGAATTTCTCCCACATGTATGACATTAAGTCACATTCAAATTTTTTAAATAGGAAGGAAAATACCTGCCCTACTGCCCTCCCAGGGTCGTTTTTAAGATGAAGATAAAATGCTCAATGCTACAGTGCTTATTGCATGTGACAGGCTGGTGTAGTTAAGGGCATGAGTTCTGGGATTAAAAAAAGTTTAGATTTCAGTCCTGCTTCCCCATTTCCTAACTCTGAAACTTTGGGCAAGTTATATAACCTCTCTGTGCCTCAGTTTCCTAATCTGTAAAACAGAAACAACAACTATACCTGATTCATTGAGTTTGTTGAGAGGATTTAATGGAATTGTGTCTGTTTCATTTATTGTCATATTTCCACACTTAGAACTGTATCTGGCATGTATCACATGCTTCACTAATGTGAATATCAATTTAGGTATGATAAAGAACTATGGAATTGTAAAGTGTCAATATAACTCTAAAAGGTACTTTAAGTCTACAATTTTCCCAACTACAAAATCATATTTAAAAAAACAAATCTCTAAGTTAACCACACATTTGTTCTTTTAAGCAAAAAAGCAAACTTGCACTCTTCTGTTTCTTCCTTAACTTTTCCATGATGTACTTTAAACTCTTTCAAACAAAACTTCTTCTGTTTAATGTATTTGTAAACTCTAACTTTCAGGCTGGTTTCAGGTTTTTAAAAAATCACCTAACTCTGCTCTGCATGTAGATTGTTCCACTATAAAAGTTGTCCCTTGGGTATAAGTTCAACACCTTTTAAAGGCATTTTAGCCCAGCCAATGGCAGCTGTTAAGCAGTCATTCACTGCACTAAAACAGTTAAGTAAAATTACAAAAGTGATGGTTCCCTTGCAGATGAAAAGCTCTTTCATTTTAAAGAAATGTTTTCATTCTCATGGAGGAATTTAAAGACAGTCTGGGTCTCCAATCTCTTTGGCACACTACTCTTCTGCCTATTCTTTCCAGTAAAGAAAGACTGTCTCCTTGAGGCATTATTAGCAGGTGTAGTGTTTCATTGAGCAGACCCACAATTGGCTGAACTTCCCCGTTACTGTAATAAGCACCCTTTTCAGTTTGAATAAAATCATTGCATTAATCATTTGATCAGATAAACAAAATATGTTTGCCATGTACCCTACATCCTTACATCCTTACAGTCATCTACATATCCATGAAAAACTGTCCTCAAGTACATCACAACTGTCCTCAAGTACATAACATTTGGCAATTTTTGTGGCACAAATTTACTGTGTAGACATAAATGTCCCATGCCAGATGGTTGACTGCAAACTCCACGGAATGTAATATACTAAAATAAAAAGAGAGATGAAAGAAAATGGAAAAGTAGGGAAAGAGAAAGAAAGGATAGAAGGGAGGGAGAGAAGGCAAGGAGAGAGGAAGGAAGAAAGACAGGGAGGGAGGGAGGGGAAAGTTGGGAAGGAAAAAGGAGAAAGGAAGGAAGAGGGAGGGGTGAACAGAAAAAGGGATAGGAAAGGTGGGAAGGTTAGAGGAAGAAGGAAGGAAGGCAAAAATTAACAAAGAAATTCATTTTTAAATAAACAGTAATAACTCATAACACTTTTATGCTACAAAAAAAAAAAAAAAACCTTTCCAATAATGTCTTTTGGGTTTTAATAATTTCTTTCTATGGAGAAGGAAAAAAGGGGAGAAAATAATTCCTTCTGGAGAAGAGAAACTGGCCACGTCTCTGAAAGAATGAGCTTGTTTTTTGTTGTTGTTCTTTTTCATCTTAATTAATAGTGTAGTCAAGATCCCCTAAGGTATAGGAATAATCACTTTCCTATTTCCTTCAGTATGGAGAGACTGCCTGATGTCCTCTATGCATCACTCTCCCCGGTACTGACCAACATGTCACTGCAGCCAGGAAATCACCTTTGACATCCCCTGAAGCCAGGATTACTGCTGGATTATTGTCTTTTGCCTTCAAATCCACAGAAAGGGAACCCCAAAACACACACACACACACACACCCTACAGCTAAGTGGTATGGTAGCAATATAGACGAAAAGAATGAAACAATATAAAATGCATAAAATTAATTTTGTTTAAGGTTTCTCATTATATAAGCTAATTTTAGGCTTTCAGTTAGGTCTTTAAAAAAATCATTTAATAAATTACTCCACCTTCCATTTTGGGAAAGGAACAAATGCAAAGACAAATGTGGTCCCTCTTCTTTGGTATCTTTTCCCATTTCATAGCTGCCAACTTATAAAAAGCCTGCCTCTTAAATCGAGGATTACTGAGATTCTATTTCAGCACCTTCTGGGTAACAAGATTCCAAATGTATAATAAAAATAAATTGCCATTAATAGCAGTCTTTGGCAGCTGAGAGTGTTGCTGGTCTCTTTTGTTTACTCACCCAGCTCGGGTGTGATTTCTACTTTGGGCACAGCTGTGAATAGGACCATTAATAATCAGACTGTATTAAAAATGAATCAGTCTCTAGTTCTGGGCTTCAATAACTCTTTCTTCAACCTTTATAAATTGAAGTTATTCTTCAGAATTTTTTTTTCATATACTTCAAGATTGACCCATTAATACGCTAATATTTAAAGAAAAAATAAAAGTAAAAAAAGCTTTGCATACTTGACAGATAAAACTGCTTCTTCAGAAAGCAGGGAAACTTGTATGCAAGCCTGAAATGCTGCAAATCCCATTAATACTAGGCCTGCAATGAAACTTTACAGAACTCTGTGACAGGTCCTGCGTGAGCATAAAACATAGATAAACCATAGAATAAAACAATTCAATAAAGTCTGGCCCATCCACATGCATTCCAGGATGAGATCATCACAGTGTCTTACGGCTTCTTGGAAAAATGTTGATGTACTGCTATGTCTACAGCATTGCTATGAGTCAAAATCAGCTCCATGGCAGTGGTTGACTACTGTTCTTGATATTTTGTTAATCAAAGTTTCATTTGTACATTGAAAGACTGCAATCAAAAAGAAATTCATCAAAATATTTATTTATTTATTTTTGGTTTGATACAAATGGTATCAATTCACTCGGAACAATTATTTTAATCTGAATAAAACCTGGAAAATGGGATGCAAGAATGGCAAAAATTCCAACCACCCCCCCTTATACTACTTTACTATACTCAGTTTAATAGTCTGGCAGCTATCTCTGCACTTTGCACATCAGCCACTCCAGAACCACCCCAACAGCCCCCACCATGACCTTGTTCATATAATAAGAACTTAGTTGCTCTGGGCATATTTGTGGGGAAAAAAAAAACATGTAAGAAGGGACCATTGCTGTTTTGTGATTTCACCAGTCAGAGGCAAAAACTTGAGACTAAAGCAATCCACTCCCATATCTCCTGCAGAAATTTTCTCCAACCTCCTAATAAAAATTAATGTTCTACACCTCTATACACACTTAGCCCTTTGGAACTACTACTGACTTTAGATTATTTTCTTTTGGGTTTCCCTCCACCCCAACTAAAAGCTCTGTGAGTATCAGGGACTAAAGGAAAGATGATGGTATATTACTACAGCCCTCAAAGTTTAGTTCCTGAACTAGTCATATCACCGTTCCTGGGAATTGTTAGAAATGCAACTTTTTAAGTCTCATCTCAGATCTACTGAATCTGAATCTTCAGTAGAGGCCCAGCAACTGTGTTGTGACAAGCTTTACAGGTAATTCTGATGCAGGCTCAAGTCTGAGAATCACTGTGTTCTGTACGCTGAAGCAAGCATAAGATTTAGAAGAATATAAACTAAGGGTTTTTTTTTTTTTTTTCATTCTTACTGCACCACTTATTTTAGCTGATGACATTAAACAAGTCAGCTGACATATCTGAGTTGCCTCTTCTCACTAGGAAATGAGCCATAAAACCAAACCCACTGTCATTCAGTTAGTTCTTTCTCACAGCCATCCCCAGGACAGAGTAGAACTGCCTCATAGGGTTCCCAAGGCCGTAAATCTCCATGGAAGCAGACTGTCACATCTTTCTCCCATAGGGCAGCTGACAGGTTTGATTCTCTGACCTCTCTATTAGCAGTTGAGCACCTTAACCATTGTACCACCAGGGCTTCTTACAAAATAGAAAGAGTACTAAACAATGCCCAACATATAATAAAAGAAAAATAATAATAATAAACTCACTGCCATCTATTCGATTCTGACTCATAGCAACCCTTCCTGGGTTTCCAAGGCTGTAAATCTTTATGGGAGCAGACTGCCTCCTCTTTCTTCTGTGGAGCAGCTGGTGGGTTTGAACCACCACCAACCTTTGGGTTAGCAGCCAAATGCCTAAAGCACTACACCACCAGAGCTCCTTAACATATAAGTCCTCAATAAATGCCACTACCCTGATACACTGACTGGATCTTTGAGCCCTAATGTCTGGTCAACATTCTGAAAATAACTTATTTGGTTAATTTAACCAAACTGAACTGAATGCAAAGAATACCAAAAAAAAAAAAAAAAAATTCACTGCCATGGAGTCAGATCCAACTCATAAGGGAACCTTCCTTGGGTTTCTAAGGCAGTATCACTACAAAAGTAGATTGCCAAAGAATAGGCATAACCAAACCAGTTGGGACCAAACTCTAATGCATTTGCAAGAAACAGTATGAATGTACTGATTAGATAGACAGATAGATAAACATACATATATATACATACATGTATAACAGAAGAAGCTAGTCACAGAAGATGCAAATGAGGAAATATAGGTCAGTAATCTTAATTCTTTGTCTCAAAGTGACCCTCCTGTTTCTCAAATTCTTGCCACATCTTTGCCACAATAGAAATTCCATTCGTTGCTAAATAAATAGCCCATCAATCTCCCGATTTCTGCTCTACTGTATGGGAATAAACTTGATACCTATGTAAACGCTGTACTACAATAGTTGTTTGCTAAATAACTCTCTTCAGTTGGAAACGGTAACTTTCCTTACATATTGTAGACTGGGATTTAAACTTGGAGAGTCATAGCAATCCTTGATATTTGAGGAAACTAATAAAGCCAATTCACCACAGATTAAAGTATAGGGATGTGGGAAGCTTATCTTTTTAAAAAGAGATTTTTCAACAAATGATTCTGAGATAACTGAATATTCACAAAAAATGAAGTTAGATCCCAACATCACACCACACAAAAAAATTAACTCCAAATGGATTGAAGATCTAAAATAAAAGGTAAACTATAAAACTCTTAGAAGAAAATATTGGTGTAAATCTTTGTGACTTTGGATTAGATGACAGTTACTTAGATGTGACACAAAAAATGACAAGATGTGACAAGAAAAAATAGATAAACTGGATATCATCAAAATAAAAAACTCTTGCACTTCAAAGGACAAGAAAGTAAAAAAATAACCCAAAAAATAGGAGAACATTTTTGTAAATCATATACCTGATGATGGCCTTATTCCTTATTTCTAGAACTTATAAAAAATTCTTACACTCAATAAAAGACAAATAACCTGATTCAAAAATGGGCAAAGAGTTTGAATTCACATTTCTCCAATGATACACAAATGGCCAATAAACACTTGACAGAATGTTTAATATCATTAGCAATCAGGGAAATGTAAATCAAAGTTACAATGAGATTACATTTCACATCTATTAAGTTGGCTATAACCAAAAAGACAGATGATAACAAGTGTTGACAAGGATGTGGAGAAATTTTACTTACTTTGCTTTGTTTCTTACACTGCTACTCAGTGTGTAAAATGGTGCCACCACTTCAGAAAACATTCTGGCAGTTCCTCAGAAGGATAAACATAGTAACCTAGCAATTCCACTCCCAGGCATATATTGTTGTTGTTGTTGTTGTTGTTGTTATATGCTGTTGAGTCATCCTGACTCACAGTAACCCCTCCTTGGCTTTCCGAGGTAGTATCACTACAGAAGTAGATTGTCCAACCTTCCTTCCCAGGAGTGGCTGGTGGGTTTGAACCTCCAACCTTCTGGTTAGCATTCAAGTCCTTAGGCACTACACAAAAATATGTATATGAATGTTCACAACAGCATTATTCATAATTTCTAAAAAGTAGAAATAGCCCAAATGTTTATTAACTAATGAATGGATAAATAAAATATGCTGTGTCTATACAATAAAATATTATTTGACAATAAAAAGGAATGAAACACTGACACATGCTACAACATAGATGAATCCTGGAAACATTCGCTAAGTGAAAGAAACCAGTCACAAAGGACCACATATTGGATTATTTCATTTATATGAATTGTACAGAAAAGGCAAATTTATAGGGGCAGAAAATAAATTAGCTGTTCCATTTGGTTGGGGGGAAAGAGGGTGGTTGGGAGGCAAATGGAGAGTGACTGCTCTTTCAAGTGTAGCAAAAATAAAAGTGACTGTGGTGATAGTTACATAGCCCCGTTAATACACTAAAAGCACTTAATTTTATACTTTAAAGGAAAGAATTGTTTGATGTAAGTTACATCTCGATAAAGCTATATTTTTAAAAAATACTATTAACAGAATAAGGATTTTCAGCCATTAAAGAAAAGCTTTAGAACGGATCTTAAGAACAATATAACTCTAAAATCTCAGAAGAAAAATGTGTAGATAGTTCCAATTATGGTCTCCTTGATTATATCAAAATGAAAGAAAATATTAAACACATAAATTGTAAGAGGCTCTTGATTTCCTCTCGTGAGGTTAGCAAGCTACAAAACACATTCTTCATGGTATATGTTACAATTTAAACTTCATCTGACAAACAAATCATTGTGACATTAATAGTAGTGACAGGATTTTAGAGCTGGGGCCCTAGTGATTGCCTATTCCAGCTCCCAGTTTTCACAAAAACAAAGCTCTCTAACATTTTTCATACCAATCCAAACTGTTTCCCCATCACTATACAGACAATAGTTATTTAACACAATTCTAATCAAATGTCTTCTGGATATCCCTTTCTTGCTTTCAGAACAATTTAGATTTTTCATCTGGATTTTTTTACATTGTTTTCTTATCACATTAGTTGACTTGAACCTTTGATGTGAAGATAGTTGGTGGTGATTTATTACACATCAAAATCCAGTCACTCTTCAACTTTTTCCTTTTAATGCTTCGCCTAGAAGTTTATACAGAGCTTTGAAAGAATCAACAGGCTATCCAAATACTTCTTCATTATTACCATTTATTTTTAGTTGGCTGAATAACTTTTTAAATCTGAGCTAAAGGTTGGTGTGTCTGCACTTCATTTCAGAGCCAAATAGTTCCCAGTGTTTGGTTGATTCAAATCCAGAAAAGGGGAGGGGGAGTCTGGCATTTTACACTCAAAGTTTCAAAACATTAACAGCCATTATGAAAGAAAAAGAAAAGATCTTAGAAGTATTTTTAAAGATCTAGATAGTGTTCTCAAAAAAAAAAAAGTATTTCCTTCCATTTTCCAGCTTGCCAAATTTCTTAGGTTTTTCATATTGACATTCTTCTCTTCAGTGGAGACAAATATTTCTGTGATGTGTTTTAAAGTTTATATTTTAATTCACATAGTATCATATAATGAACCAGAATCACTTGAATTACAAACATTTTCTGAGAGTGAATTATATTATAAAGTAAACCATAACATCAGGAAGGTATGCACTCCTTAGAACAGCCTACCATACAAGATTGAAAGGGAACCATTTGCCTAGGAATAAAATTCAGAAGGAAGGAAAAAAGGAAGAATGGAAACAGTAAACACAGGGAGGAATGGGGAAGTGTGCTGCTACATTGTAAGGATTGCAATCAACGTCACAAAAGAAAATGTGTATGAATTGTTGAATGGGAAATCAATTTGCTCTGTAAACTTTCACCCAAATCACAATAAAAAGTTAAAAATAAATTTAGAAAAAGAGTTAAATATGTATCTCAAGAAGTCTCAGTACCTATGATAATCATAAAGGTATCACAAATGGGGAATCACTAGGTGTTGCAAACATTTAAATGCTCAGATGCTAACCAAAAAAAAGGTTGGAAGTTTGAGTCCACACAGACACTCCTTGGAAGAAAGGCCTAGTAATCTACTTCCGAAAAATTAGCCACTGAAAACAGTATGGAGTACTTGGTCATGACCAGTCAAAGTCAAATGAATGGCAACTGGTGTTGGTATCACAAATTGGTGTTGGTATCACAAATGGGATCATTCACTTACTAAAATTCATTCAAAGATGTTAAGAAATAAATGAATGCTTAAATAAATAGTGAATTAGGCTAAAAATGTTTGCCATCATTATTATTAGTACACTGTCCCTCCTTATCACAGAATGGATTGGTGAAAAAACAATATTGACATTTTGTTCTATAAAGAAGATTTATTAATATTTATTAAATATTTATTATTGAGGAAAGTGAAGTTAGAATCTTCTGAAGAAAAAAGATATGAAAATATAATCTATAGATTTATCTCCTTTCCTATCTGCATTTTCCTCTTCATCCCATTGCTGTCAGCATCTTCCTCACCCAATTATACCTGTATTACTTCACAACCTCCTTGCCAACTTCCCTGCCTCCACTCCCAATCCATCTGACCTAATATTAAAATGATTTACTTGACTAAAACATTTACTTGACTAAAACATAGTGTTACCCTCATGCTTACATATCTACAAAAGTCCCTTTACTCATCATAATGTCTAAATTGCTCTGTCCAGCTTTCAGGCCTCAAATGATGTGGTGTCACCCAATCTTTTAAAAAATATTTTGTGTTCCCCAAAACACGGACACTCCTTTTTCACTCAGGTAGATGTTCTACAGCTCACCAAAATGGGAAATATGGGAGGATAATCAGCCTTAGGATATAATAATAATCAGTTTATTTATGACATATATATTTTTGCCATATACTGGGCATGGCAGGAGCTCTGGTAGCATAGTGCCTAAGGCATTTGATTGCTAACCAGAAGGCTGGAGGTTCAAACCCACCAGCCACTCCTCAGAAGGAAGATGGGGCAATCTACTTCCATAGTGATACTGACTCAGAAACCCAAGGAGGGGTCGCTATGAGTCGGGTCTGACTCAATGGCACATAACAACAACAACAAGAGGTATATGGTAGCCTTTGTGAAGTAAGTTTCAATAGAGTGATGAAGTAGTAGCCACATTGCTCTGACCTCAGAAATGAATGTGTGATGAGGAGGTACAGAGCTAGTACTCAGATTAATCTTTCAAGCAGCTTGATTTGAGAGATGAATGAAAAAAGATTAGTGTTAGAGAGCAGTCAATTCTTCACTTACTCGTCTCTTTGTCTGGCTTCTTCCTCTCAACTCTAGGGAATCTATTTTCACAAATGTCACCAGTGATTGCCAACCAATTCAGTGAGTGAATGACCTTTAGTCAGTCCTGTGTTTCAACTTCCACAACATTTGTCATTGTCATATGCCCTCTACCCTTTCTTGAAACGTTTTCTTTCCCATGATTTCAATGGCACTGAATTATGTTAGTTGTTTCTGTTTCTCTGAATCCTCTCTTCTCTTCTTCCTCTTCTAATCTTAATAATCTTGATTCTGAGGTCTGTCTTGACATAGCTTCTTGCCTTTGTCTGTTCTCTCTCCATTAGTGATCTCATTCATAGTCATCGCTTCCACACTTACATGGTTTAACTCTTAAACCAGCAACTCCTATCATTTCTATTTCTAGTAATTGCCAAGGAAATGAAGACTAAATCCTCAGCCTCACACTCAAGGACGTCCATGATATGGCCAAAGCCTATCTGTTAAGACTTTTCTTCCTTTACACATGCAGAGTCCCTGGGTCGTACAAACAGTTTGTGCTCATTTGCTACCCAAAAGGTTGGCGTTTGAGCTCACACAGCAGCATCTCAGAAGAAAGACCCTGTGATCTACTGCTAAAAATCAGCCATTGCTGATAGAGCCTGGTGAAGCCCCTGAGACTATGGCCCCTAGCTGCCCTTCAGGTCGGGGACTGAACCTACTCCTGTGGTTTCCAGACAAACAAAAGACAGGCTTAGGAGCTGAACATTTACAATAGGTAGATACATTCCCTGGAGAGAACAATCATGGGAGAATAGAAGGGCTGCTTGTGCACAGGGAGACAGCTCAGGGGGCAGGAGTGCATAGAGGGATGGACACAGGGAAGAGGTAAGTGTGGGGAGGAAACGGGAGGGGACCTGTTCATTATGGGAAACTGCAGTCAATGTCATGAGACAAAGTGTATGTGAACTGCTGTATGGTAAGTGATTTTGCTCTGTAAACTTTCACCTAAATCACAATATAATTTAGAAAATAAATCAGTCATTGCAAACTCTGTGGAGCTCAGTTCTACTCAGTAACATGAGGTGTATGTATGTCACCATGAGTTGAAATCAGCTTGATGGCAACAGGTTTATATAGATACAGTAAACTGCAGGCATAAAGTGCACTGCTATTGTTCTCTGAACACTACCTATAATCCTTCTCTTAGAGCAGTTAGGGTTATAACTTTAATAAATCCTACTGCTTCCTCCTAGAATCCCCTTCTTTCCTCATCTACACCGGCTAAGATTTAGGGCAACCCAGAGGACCACTTCCTCCACAGAGGCTTTCCTGGTATCTGATTAAAGTCATCTTCCTCTATTCTTTAATCTTGAACTTCACTTTGTGTTTTTCTTAAGGTGTTTGTCACATTCTGTCTTGATTATCATAACATATCCATGTGTCTTATTCTCCCTACTAAACTGTTGTTGTTGTTGTTGTTATGTGCCGTCGAGTCGGCCCCGACTCATAGCGACCCCTCCTTGGGTTTCCAAGGCAGTATCACTACGGAAGTAGGATTACCCAACCTTCCTTCCGAGGAGTGGCTGGTGGGTTTGAACCACCAGCCTTCTGGTGAGCAGTCAAGTGCCTTAGGCACTATGCTACCAGAGCTCCTTTTTGGTTAGTAGCCACAGACTTAATCAGTTGCACCACCCAGGGAGTCTAATTAGATACACAACAGATATTTATTGTTTAGAATGAATAATCATTAGTATAATAGATGTATTTGACATCTTTTCACATCTTGCTTGGAAATCCAGAATATTTATCACCATCAAATGCAAAAGAAAAACTGACAAGTTTTCATGTTCTAATATATTAAGCAACTTAAGTAAATCATTATTTTAGAAATACATCTAACTGTGGTTTATGGACATAAAAAGTGGGATAACAGTTTATGGAGTGGATGAATTTTTAGGTACCTCAAAATTAATATGACCAAGTAGAGGTCAATTAAATGTTTATAAAAGAAGCAAGCTCAACAATAAAGCCCTTTAGTTCCTAGTGCCAAAGTCTACAATTATGACTTAATTGGCAGTGATATGAAGTGGAACTTCTTAGTCACTGATTGGTTAAAACAACTAATGCCTGCAAAACTCATGTTTAACACCTCAGTTTATGTCACCTGGTATTCTTTGTCTAACGGAACTGTACCTTTAAATATAGCTAATGCCAGATGGTCTCCACAATAAAAAACAGCAGGAAGCAACATATTAATGCTACTCAACAAGTAAATCTGCAGACACCCAACCAATGAAATCAGTCTTCGTTGCTAAGCTGTTCTGTCACCATGGCAACACCTACTTCACAAAAGACAGGATTTTCAAGTCAAATGAGCCACCCATCTTAAAACTTCACTGTCCTCCAACCTACAATGATCAAATGTTCTAGCTAAAGAAGCCGCCTAGACCTTTTCACTCATCTCAAATCAGGACTATCCATGAAAATCCATTTGCCCTTTCATTTTAAATTATTTATTTACACTCAGTTTCTAATTTCCTTGACTTCTTAGATAAACACACTACATTTAAAAGTGTGGGTGCATGTGTATTGCATCCACTTATAGGATAATACAAAGACAAATGTAGTGTCTTAGAAAATTTTCACTGGCTCATCCTCTTACCAGTCTTTCATAATTTAAGTGAGTAATCAATGAAATAATGTGAAAAAAATCCATAGTGGAACTCTTATGATTATCAGCTTTTCAGTTAATGTAACATGAATGAAAGAACCAAACCAAACTCACTACTGTCAAGTCAGATCCCACTCAGTGACCTCTCCTTGGGTTTCCGAGGCGGTATCATTACAGAAGTAGATTGCCCAACCTTCCTTCTGAGGAGTGGCTGGTGGGTTTGAACTGCCAGCCTTCTGGTAAGCAGTCAAATGCCTTAGGCACTATGCTACCAAAGTCATATAATAACAGCTATAGTTTAAAATTGAAATGATAATTTAGCCCATAAAAGGGAGATAATCTTGTTTCACCTGATAAAAATGAGGAGAATCTGAAATAAGTTTTGGAAATGTATTGTAGAATCAAGATAAGATGGTGAGACTCCAAGACACAGTGCACAGCAGTCTATACCATGCATTGTGTCTTCTACAATAAGGATTAACTTACCTATTTAAAGCTTCATTATAGAAAGTGCTGATGTTTGCCACAGCCCCTCTAGTTTCAGAAGAAACCCATCTGAGCTAACAGCTGAAATGTATTATCTCACATAATCCAACAGAAAAGAAGGATGGGGATTTATTTATTTGAAAGCAGGGAAGACTCTTCATGTTAGAATTAGCCTAGCCTTCTGCCCCAAACATGTGAGGTTGGGTTGTCACAAAACCTCCACTATAAGATTTTTTTTTTCAGTCTTTCCACTTCTTAAGTTTTTCAGACATCAACATTGCTTGTGCCCAGTGAGCATTCTCTGAGAATTAAGCAACAATTCCCAATATTTGAAGTTCTGTACAACACTCTATATATGAATTAATGCGTAATACCTTTAAACACATAGAATACACAGAATTTATGATCTTCTAGTTTTATCCTGTGCTGTTATATAGTTTATAAACCTAATATATACCTCATAGAAAGAAAGAAACAATGTGAAATTTGGTTCACTATCTTTTCTTTTCATTCTAATTCATTTATATAAAAGAACTAAGAAAATGGCCCTTAAAAAACCCAGGGCAATGCACCCACCTACTCTATGGAGATGCACTCCTTGGAACAATAGGCCATGGGACACCAGAGGGGCAGCATTCACATGGAGGGAAAGCTGGACAGACAGGTGGGCATAACAGAAGGGCATGGGGGAGGGGGGTCACAGGGAATGGAGGTGAGGAGAGTGGGTTAGGGTTGGGGATGGTCATCAGGGAGTGAAACCAAATGTACAAGAACTGTTGAATGTAAAACATTCTGCTCTGTACATTTGCACCCAGAGCACAATTAAAAGAAAAAAGGGCACTTTGTATAAGTATAGCAAAGAAATGGCAATTAATAAAACTGCCCAGTCAAATCATTACCAATATTATTCACTGGCAGTTTAGACATAGAACTTTCTCCTGCATCACTTCTTCTGAATCTCACACTTGAAACAGCTGTCTAGCCCTGGACTCTTACTCTCAGTAACACCCAAAGGCCATGATTATGCCCACAAGATCAAATGGACATTAAAGCAATTATGTGAATAATTCAGACCAAATATTTTCACTTGAAATAATATGATAATTGAAAGGAAGGTCATTTTACCCTGCTTTAACTGTAAAATTATCTCAAGTTTTTTTATGTGTATGATTAACCCATTTCCTGCTCATATGAGAACCTGTGACACACCCTTTCACACAAACATAAATCTGAAGATTTTGGAATTTTTTTTGTCTGCACATATCCTGACTATAAATTACCAACAGGTTTTATCATCTCAGTATTCTAGTAGTGTTTTTTTTGTTGTTGTTGTTGTTTGGTTTTTTTAAAAAATAAATTCACTCATATATATTTCCTATGTATTCTTAAAATCTTACAATAATGCATATCACTATTTTCTGTATTTTAGGCCCGGGCCTGAGGTAGGTGGGCCCAATGCTTGGAGGCTGCTTTTCCATAGGGGGGCTATATTTTAAGGCTGGGGCCCAATGAAGGCGGGTCCAAGGCTGGGGGCTGCTTTTCCCTTGGGGGTGACTCTATATTAAGGTGGGGGCATGAGGTAGGTAGGCCTAGGGCTTGAAGGCTGCTTTCTGCATGGGGGAGGCTCTTTATTAAGGCCCAGGACTGAGGTAGGTGGGCCCAGGGCTTGGAGGCTGCTTTTCACTTGGGTGTATAGCTCTAAATTTGGCTGGGAGATGAGTTAGGGGCTCAGGGGATGCTTTTCACTTGTGGGTGGCTGTATTTTAAGGCTGTTGCCCGAGATAGGCAGATGTAGTGGGGTTAGGAACAACTAAGGGAGACAAACTTTTCTGTCAGTTTGCCATCCTGTGTTGGCTTGCGTCTTGCTATGAGGCCTGAGATTATGCCACCATGTTGCAAAATGCCAGCAGGGTTACCCATGGTAGGCAGGTTGCAGAAGAGCTTCTGTGCTAAGACAGAATCAGAAGGAGAAAGAGGCCATCAACTTCTCAAAGAATTGACCAGCATAAACCTTGTAAATAGCAGTAAAACATGGTCTGATATATTACTAGAAAACTATGAGTAATCGTGAAACATTGTCTGATATAGTGCCGGAAAATGAACCCATCAGGTCTGAAGGCATTCAAAATTTGACTGGGGAAAAGCTGACTCCTCAGAGACGACCTTAACAATATGGATAGAGTAAAGCTTTCAGGACCTCCATTGGCTGATGTGGCACAACTAAAAATGAGTAGAAATGGATGCAAACATCCATAAATAATTGGAACATGGAATGTATGAAGTATGAATCCAGGAAAATCAGAAGTTCTCAAAAATGAAATGGAATGCATAAAGATTGATATCCTAGGCATTAGTGAGCTGAAATGGACTGGTTTTGGCCATTTTGAATCAGACAACCATATAATCTACTACACCGGGAATGATAAATTAAAGAAGAATGGTGTGGCATTCATCGTCACAAGAATGTATCAAGATCTATCCTGAAGTACAGTGCTGTCAGTGATAGGATAATATCCATATGCCCACAAGGAAGACTACTATTATTAAAATTTACGCACCAATCACCAAAGCCAAAGATGAGGAAATTGAAGATTTCTACCAAATTCTGCAGCCTGAAATTAACCAAACATGCAATCAAGATGTGTTGGTTATCACTGGTGACTGGAATGCAAAAGTTGGAAACAAAGAAGAGTTCCTAGTAGTTGGAAAATAATGGTCTTGGAGATAGAAACGATGCTGGAGATTGCATGATAGAATTTTGCAGGACCAATGACTTATTCATTGCCAATACCTTTTTTCAATAACATAAGCGATGACTATACATGTGGACTTCACCAGATGGAATACACAGGAATCACATTGACTACATCTGTAGCAAGAGCCAATGGAAAAGTTCAATATCTACGGCCAAAACAAGGCCAGGAGTTGATTGTGGAACAGATCACCAACTCCTCATATGCACATTCAAGTTGAAGTTGAAGACAATTAAAACAAGCCCATGAGAGCCAAAACATGACCTTGATAATATCCCTACTTAATTTAGAGACCATTTAAAGAATAGATTTGATGCATTGAACACCAATGACCAAAAACCAGAAGAATCGTGGGATGACATCAAGAACATCATCCATGAAGAAAGCAAGAGCTCATTAAAAAGACAAGAAAGGAAGAAAAGACCAAAATGGATGTCAGAAGAGACTCTGAAACTTGCCCTTGAACAGAGAGTAGCTAAAGCAAAATGGAAGAAATGACAAGATAAAGGAGCTGAACAGCAGATGTCAAAGAGTAGCTGAAGCAGACAAAGCCAATTACTACAATGAAATGTGCAAAGGTCTGGAGTTAGAAAACCAAAAGGGAAGAACATGCTCAGCATTTCTCAAGCTGAAAGAACTAAGGAAAAAATTTAAGCCTCGAGTTGCAATGTGGAAAGATTCTATGGGCAAAATATTGAATGACGCAGGAAGCATCGAAAGAAGAGGGAAGGAATACAAGGAGTTACTGTTCCAAAAAGAACTGATCAATCTTCATCCATTTCAGGAGGTGGCATATGATCAAGAACCAATGGTAATGAAGAAGAAGTTAAAGCTGCACTGAAGGAATTGGCCAAGAACAAGGCTCCAGGAATTGATGGAATACCCATTGAAATGTTTCAACAAACAGATGCCCCACTGGAGGCACTCATTTGGTTTTCCAAGAAATTTGGAAGATAGCTACCTGGCCAACTGACTGGAAGAGATCCATATTTGTACCCATTCCAAAGAAAGGTGATCCCACAGAATGTGGAAATTATCGAACAATATCATTAATATCACATGCAACTAAAATCTTACTGAAAATAATTCAAAAACGGTTTCAGCAGTACATTGGCAGAGAGCTTCCAGAAATGCAAGCTGGATTCAGAAGAGGATGTGGAATAAGGGATATCATTGCTGATGTCAGATGGATCTTAGCTGAAAGCAAATAATTACTTATGTTTCAGTGACTATGCTAAAGCATTCAATTATGTGTGTCATAAAAAATTATGGATAACATTGAGAACAATGGGAATTACAGAACACTTAGTTGTGCTTATGAGGAACTTGTACATAGACCAGGAGGTGGTCGTTTGAACAGAACAAGGGGATGCTGCCTGGTTCAAAATCAAGAAGGAGTGTGTCAAGGTGGTATCATTTCACCATACTTATTCAACTTGTATGCTAAGCAAATAATCCGAGAAGCTGGATTATATGATGAAGAACATGGCATCAGGATTGGAGGAAGACTTATTAACAACCTGCGATATGCAGATGACACAGCTTCACTTGCTGAAGTGAGGATGACTTGAAGCACTTACTGATGAAGATTAAAGACTACAGTCTGCAGTATGGATTAAACCTCAACAGAAAGAAAACAAACTCCTCAAAACTGGTCCAATAAACAGCTTCATGGTGGATGGAGAAAAGATTGAAGTTGTCAAGGATTTCATATTACTTTGCTCTATAATCAACACCAATGGTAGCAGCAGTCAAGACATCAGACAACATACTGCATTGGGCCAATCTGCTGTAAAAGACCTCTTTCGAGTAATGAAGAGCAAAGACGTCTCCTTGAAGGCTAAGGTACACCTAACCCGAGCCATGGTATTTTCAATCACCTCTTATGCATGTGAGAGCTAGACATGAATAAGAAAAACTGAAGAAGAGTTGATGCTTTTGAGTTGTGGTGTTGGAGAAGAATGCTAAGAGTACCATGGTCCTGTAAAAGGACTAATAACAAATCTGTCCTGGAAGAAGTGTAGCCAGAATGCTCCTTGGACCAGACTTCATCTCACCTACCTTGGTCATGTTCAGAAGGAACCATTCCCTGGAGAAGGATATCATGCTTGGTAAGGTGGAGGGTCGATGAAAGAGGGGAAGGCCCTCAATGAGATTGACAGACACAGTGGCTGCTACAATGGGCTCAGGTATAGTTAAGGATCGTGAGGCTGGCACAAGAGTGGGCAGTGTTTAGTTCTGCTGTGCATAGGGTTGCTATGAGTTGAAGATGACTTAATGGCACCTAAAAACAACACATTTTCTGTACCATAATTTAAACCAAAACCAAACTCACTGCCATTGAGTCAATTCTGACTCAGAGCAACCACCATAGGGTTTCTAAGGCTGTAAATCTTTACAGAAGCAGACTGCCTCATCTTTCTCCCTTAGAGCAGTTTTTGGGTTCAAACCACTGACCTTTTAGTTAACAGCCAAATGCCTTAACCACTTACCACCAGAGCTTCTTGTACCATAATTTAAGCGGTACCTTTATTCCTATAGTTCCTGGTCATATTCCTTCTTCTTAATAAATACTATTTGTTAGATATGCAAAATAACACCAATAATTCTTATGCAATTTTAATATGTTTTTTAAATAATACACAAATAAAGAAATAAACTGTGTCCTGATTGCTGGTTTGGAAAACATTGCCAACAAATATGTAATAGTCTTCTGTGTAATTATTGTTTTCACATTAAGATGTAATGTAGATAGTACTGGGGGACACCAGACTCAATTGGCACAACAAAATACATAGTAAACCTTTTTCCTCATCCTGCATTGGTGAGTAGCGACTGGGGTCTAAAAGCTTTCAAGTGGCCATCTAAGATGCAGCTAATAGTCTCCTATCGTCAGAAGCAAAGAAGAGTTCAAAATAAAAAGAAGGGCATTTGGAAGCAATCAGCCCTAGGACACGATGGCCCTCGAGACCAGAAGAACTAGATGGTGCCCAGCAACCAATGCTAGCCACTCAGGAAAGGATCAAATCTGGAGATCCTGGATAGAGTGGGAAGGAAAATGTGGAACAAATTCCAAAAACTCAATAATAACCAGAATTACTGGTCGGATGGAGTCTGGTGAGACCCCCAATACTATGATCCTGGGATACATTCTGGGCCTGGAATAAAGTTCACTCCTCAGAAACCATTGGGAGTGAACCCAAGGGCTGGATCTCAGCCAATAGTAAACAAGATGTACATGCAGACCACTCAACCCAGGGTGATGCACCCACATACTCTATGAAAACACATTCCTTGGAGCAATTGACCATGGGGCACCAGAGGGGCAACAAGCACAGGAAGGAAATGCAGGACAAACAGGAGTGCATAACTATGAGGGGCCTGGGGGGCTGTTACTGGCAGGGAGGGGAGGAGCCTGGGTTAGGGTTGGGCATGGTAAACAAGGAGTGAAACTAAAGGTACACGTAATGTTGAATATAAAACAAACTCTTAAAATAAAAAATTTAAGAAAAAAAAAGATGTAATATAGACACATGAATAGGTCAACACAAGAAGTATTTTTGGAAAAGAAACCTTACTGTACTTTCAGTTATTTACAATCTCCACCCCTAACCTCCAAACACACAACACATGATTCATTCTGCTTGTTACCCTTAAATGTGGAATTGCCTTACAAACCACAACACCCTCCCCAAAGGCCTTCTCCCAGTGCTCATGTTCTCCTGGAACCAGAATTCTAATTTGGAACACACAATTCAGGAACCTAAGCCTTTACCCCAAATGTTCAGTGAAGTGGGACTCAAATGCTCAGCTCAAATTCCAAAAAAAAAAAAAAAAAATTACTCTTACATATACTACAAAGCACTGTGATATAGTGCATATCTGTGTTTATTAATAAATTCTCATAACTGTATTGTAACTTATATGTAACTGTCCTTCTTTGGACAACCTCTGCTTTTGACCATGCCTGTTTTAAATAAAGTACTTTATTCCATCTCCCAAAGTCATCAACTTCACAAGCATTAGTAAGTATATTCCTATTATCCCCAAAATTTCTGGTAAGTCACCAGCCATTAAGTCTTCCTCTCTCTCTCACTGACTCTCCACACATCCTCCAAACAAGTCCC
The DNA here is from genome assembly GCF_000298275.1 of Orycteropus afer afer. Taxonomy (NCBI): domain Eukaryota; kingdom Metazoa; phylum Chordata; class Mammalia; order Tubulidentata; family Orycteropodidae; genus Orycteropus; species Orycteropus afer. The sequence continues at coordinate 624,917 of NW_006922030.1, read as the reverse complement.
TCTCTCTTATTCAATTTATCTCATTCCTCAGCCCTGAAGGCCCAGCCCCATAAAGAGTTCATCAGAGCAGTCTGCCAACAAAAGCTTGTTTCTTCCTAGAGAGTGAATTCTACTGCCAAGAAAAATAATATTTTCTGTATATGCTTAAAGTATGCTGAAGTGATTTATTTCAATCCTTTCCTGATTTTTCACCACCCAACACATTCTCTGTCCATCCACTCTGTCACACCCACACCCATTTACAGCACACAAGTCAGGAAGCTCTGCTCTAAAGAATTAGAAACACACTGATAAGTTACATTCCTCTAAGGCTCCTTCACAGATCTCAGTCCATATAAACAACTCATGACCCTCAATGGGCACATAAGAAATAGTTACGTTTATTTCACCTTCAGTGTCCATTACTACAGGAAATATTCTACAAGGAGTGCCCAACTATATATCAGGAAATGGTTTCAAGGCCTCTTAAACATCACAAGCTTGGGAGGTTGTTTAATCTCTCTTGGAAGTTCAGTTTAATCATCTATAAAACAAGACTGTCCCAGCTAGGAAAAAACAAAAATCTATCATTCTAATGTTTCAAAATTCTTTGTAACACTAATGAAAACTGGGTTGAACGTTAGGTGTCATTTAAAATAAATCTACCCTAATCAAAATTAATTAAATACTAAATGTTTCTGCATAGTGAATTTCTCTCCCAAAAGTGTCCAACAAACTAGATAATTGTTACTCAAGTATTAGACAAATGCAGCTGGATGAATATTCCGAAATGGCTGCCAATGCTTTGAGAAAATCTATGCATGAAATTCTACCTCAACAATTCAAACTACATTTCATTTATTATTCTTAGTTTTGTTGTTAAACATATCTTTTGAATTGCATACTCAAAAGAGAACACTAATTGAGTTATGTTTTACTACTCATCAAGTCAAATTATCTGAGATCTTTTTACTTGGTGACTAAAGTGTTTTACAAGTTACATAGAAATATAATAGGTTGTTGCTTATATATCTAAAAAATTATGTTATATGCTTAATACTGTATGTGTGGATACGTGTGTGTGTGTACATATGTGAAGGAGCCCTAGTGGAACAACAGTTAAGTGCTCAGGTGCTAAGCAAACGGTTGGTGGTTCAACCCACTCAGCAGCTGTTCAGGAGAAAGACCTGGCAATCTGTTCTCATAAAGATTACAGCCAAGAAAACCCTAAGTGGCACTTCTGTCATGTGGGGTGGCTATAAGTTAAAATTAACTTGACATCAGCCAGCAACAACATGTGTTTGTATGTGTGCATGCATATGTGTGCATGTATGTGTGTGTGAAGAAAACGTTAACAGAAGCTCCATTCCAAATAGTTTTAAGGGTTGATGGGAGAAATCAACTTCAAAGAATAATATCCCAAAAATTAAGAACTATCTCTATGTCATATATTCTTTCATCAAGGTAAAAATTTGCATTAGTAGAATTTAATTATCTGACACAATACTTATGGAATATTTATATGTCACAACTACTGGAGACAGTGGAGAAAGAGACACAAGAATCAAGAATGATCTTTCATTGGCTTGGAATAAAGTTCTGTGTATCCTTTTACTTTTCAGATTTCATTCTTCCAAGTTTTGCTCAAATCCCCACCTCCCTCTGAAAGCTCCCCCTTGATACTCTCTTTCTCCCTGTAGTTAAAAGTCAATACTTTAATACTAAATAGTTGATAAAATACTGTTATTTGTTGCTGCTTTCATGTGTCTTCAATTTGTAGAACTGATTCAAAATAATAACACATACAGGAATGAAAGATATGCTTCATTTACGACCTCTGCTACTCAGAGTTTGATTTCCAAATGTGCACTAGTTTAAAAGCATTTCTATCTGGTATTACTAAATTCCTAGTAAATGTCTAACTTTTCTTGGTAACGTGTCCCATAAGAATGATTTATGCCTGCAAGTTGGAGGTTGGGTCTGTTTTGACTTATTAGATTGTAAAATGTGTTATTACCTTGGTCTAAGAACTGAGAACATCATGGAAAATGTGGTATGACCTACAAATGAGCACCTTCTTGGACTCTTGGAAATGTTGACAGAGGTATGAATGTTTTGCTTATGCTACTGTCTTTATAGACCCCATAAGTACATTGCCTTTATTCAATGAATTTTTGGGAAAATATCAGACAGTCTCACTCTTCTGTACATTTATTTAGGAAAACATTCTCGTTCACTCACTGTCTATGTACACAGAGGTCACAGCATTATAGTAATCAATGGGTCCAGCTTGATTGTTAAAATAACAATAAGAGTTTAAAGTCTATTCAGAAAAAATACTTGCAAACTCATGCTGAATTAATGTTCTTAGAATTACTGATCCTGAAAGTTGTATGCAATTTTTTGAAATATAGTTTGTATAAATTGAAAGAGAAATAAAGGAGAAGAAGGGAAATGTTAACTAAAACGGTGTAACTACCTCCCCAATTTATCCACCCATCTGAATCAACCATAAAAAGCATACACAGAAGTCTAGCAATAATAGAAAACAGATTGGAACTATATAAAAAATAATTACTACATTTTTGCTGTTGCTGTTAGGTGCCATCAAGTTGTCTCCAAATCATAGCGACTTTATGTACAGTAGAATGAAATACTGCCCGAAAACACTGACTCACAATCCTTGCTATACCTGAGCCAATCGTAGCCACTGTGTCAACCCACCTCGTCGAGGGCCTTCCCCTTTTCCATGGACCTCCACTTTACCAAACATGATATCCTTCTCCAGGGAATAGTCCCTTTTGACAACATGACCACAGTAGGTGAGACAAAGTCTGGCCATTCTTTCTTCCAAGGAGCACTCCGGCCTCACTTCTTCAAGGATAGATTTGTTAGTTCTTTTAGCAGTCCATGGTACTTTCAGCATTCTTCGCCAACATCAGAACTCAAAATTATCAACTCTTTTTCAGTCTTCTTTATTCATTGTCCAGTTCTCACATGAATATGAAGCAATTGAAAATACCATGGCTTGTGTCAGGCGCACCTTAGTCTTCAAGGAGATATCTTAGCTTTTCATCACTTGAAAGAGGTCCTTTTCAGCAGATATGCCCAATGCTATACATCATCTGATATCTTGATGGCAGCTTCCATGGGTGCTGATTGTAGAACCAAGTAATATGAAATCCTTGACAACTTCAATCTTTTCTCCATTTATCATGATGCTGCTTATTGGTCCATTTGTGAGGATTTTTGTTTTATGTTGAGGTGTAATCCATACCGCAGACTGTAGTCTTAAAACTTCATCTACAGTAAATGCTTCAAGTCATCCTCACTTTCAGCAAGCAAAGTTGTGTTGTGTACTGCAAGTTGTTAATGATTCTTCTTCCAATTCTGATGCTACATTCCTTTTCATATAGTCCAGCTTTTCGGATTATTTGCTCAGTATGCAGATTGAATAAATATGGTGAAAGAATACAACGTGCTCCCTTCTCAATTGTGAACCATACAGTGTCACCTTGTTCTGTTCAAACAACAGCCTCTTAGTCTATATACTGGTTCCTCATGTGTACAATTAAGTGTTATAGAATGCCCATTCTCCTCAATGTTATCCATACTTGTTATGATCCACAAAATCAAATGCTTTTGCATAGCCAATAAAACATAAGTAAACATCTTTCTGGTATTCTTTGCTTTCAGCCAAGATCCATCTGACATCAACTATGATATCCCTTGTTCCACATCCTCTTCTGAATCCAACTTGAATTTCTGGAAGTTCTCTGCCAATATATTGCTGCAACCATTTTTGAATTATCTTCATTAAGATTTTACTTGCATGTGGTATTAATGATATTTTTCAATAGTTTCCACATTCTATAGGATAACCTTTCTTTGGAATGGGTACAAATATGGATCTTTTCCAATCAGTTGGCCAGATCCAAATCTCTTGGCATAGCCTAGTGAGTGCCTCCCACATGACATCTGTGTGTTGAAGCATTTCAATCAGTATTCCATCAATTCCTGGAGCCTTGTTTTTTGCTACTTCCTTCAGTGCAGCTTCAAATTGTTCCTTCAGTACCATTGGTTATTGATCATATGCTACCTGAAATGGATGAACACTGACCAATTCTTCTTGTTACAGTGATTCTGTGTATTCTTTCCATCTTCTTTTGATGTTTCATGCATCATTCAATATATTGCCCATAGAATCTTTCAATATTGCAATTCAAACTTGAATTTTTTTTCTTCAGTTCTTTCAGCTTGAGAAATGCCAAGTGTTTTCTTCCCTTTTGGTTTTCTGACTCCAGGTCTTTGGACATTTCATTATAATAAGTGGCTTTGTCTCCTCGAGCTTCTCTTCATGGATGATATTCTTGATGTCGTCCCACAATTCATCACTGGTGTTCAATGCATCAAATCTATTCTTTAGATGGTCTCTAAATTCAGAAGGGATTTATTCAGTGTCATATTTTGGCTCTCATGGATTGTTTTAATTGTCTTCAACTTCAACTTGAACTTGCATATGAGCAGTTGATGGTCTGTTCCACAGTCAGCTCCTGGCCTTGTTTTGGCTGAAGATATTGAGCTTTTCCATCC
>NW_006922030.1:616600-618820 GCF_000298275.1 Orycteropus afer afer | reverse complement strand
TATTAAATTTTCTGTATTATTTAAGGAGTTATAAATATTTATCAGCTAAGCATGGTACTGAAAACAAAGGAAATTTAATATGTTAAAGTTATATGCTAGTTTGAAATGAGTAACTATACCAAAAAGATTTGGTTGATGTTCATTCATTTCATGAGGTTATACATGATCAAGAACCAATGATATTGAAGGAAGAAGTTAAAGCTTCATTGAAGGAATTGGCAAAGAACAAGGCTTCAGGAATTGATGGAATACCCACTGAGATGTTTCAACAAATAGATGCCACACTGCAGGCACTCACTCTTCTATGCCAAGAAATTTGGAAGACAGCTACCTGGCCAACTGACTAGAAAAGATCCATATTTGTACTCATTCCAAAGAAAGATGATCCCATAGAATGTGGAAATTATCGAATAATATCATTAATATCATACACAAGTAAAATCTTACTGAAGATAATTCAAAAATGGTTGCAGCAGTTTATTGGCAGAGAACTTCCAGAACTGAAAGCTGGAATAAGAGATATCATTGCTGGTGTCAGATGGATCTTGGCTAAAAGCAAACAATACCAGAAAGATGTTTACTTGTGTTTTATTGACTATGCAAAAGCATTCGATTGTGTAGATCATAACAAATTATGGGTAACATTGAGAAGAATGGGAATTCCAGAACACTTAATTATGCTCATGAACAACTTGTACACAGACCAGGAGGCTGTTCTTCGAACAGAACAAGGGGACACTGCATGGTTTAAAATCAGGAAGGGAATGTGTCAGGGTTTTATCCTTTCACCACACTTATTCAATCTGTATGCTGAGCAAATAATCCAAGAAGCTGGACTATGTGAAGAAGAATGTGGCATCAGGATTGGAGGAAGACTCATTAACAACCTACGATATGAAGACAACACAACTTTGCTTGCTGAGAGTGAAGACGATTTGAAGCACTTACTGAAGAAGATTAAAGACTACAATCTGCAGTATGGATTACACCTCAACATAAAGAAGAAAAAAAAAATCCTCACAACTGGACCAATAAGCAGCATCACGGTAAATGGAGAAAAGACTAAAGTTGTTAAAGTTTTCATATTACTTGGTTCTACAATCAACACCAATGGAAGCAACAGTCAAAACATCAGATGATGTATTGCACTAGGCAAATCTGCTGCAAAAGACCTCTTTCAAGTGCTGAAGAGCAAAGATGTCTCTTTGAAGACTAAAGTGTGCCTAGCCCAAGTCATGGTATTTTTAATCCCCTCATATGCATGTGAGAGCTGGACAATGAACAAGAAAGACTGAAGAAGAGTTGATGCATTTATGTTATGGTGTTGGAGAAGAATGCTGAAAGTACCATGGACTGCTAAAAGAACAAACAATCTGTCCTGGAAGAAGTCCAGCCAGAATGCTCCTTGGAAGCAAGAATGGCCAGACTTTGGTCATGTTGTCAGAAGGAACCATTCCCTGGAGAAGGATATCATACTTAGTAAAGTAGAGGGCCAACAAAAGAGGGGAAGGCCCTCAATGACATGGATTGACACAGTGGCTGAAATGATGGGCTTAGCCATAGCAAGGATTGTGAGGCTGGCATGGGACCAGGCAGTGCTTTTTTCTCTTGAACATAGGGATGTTACGAGTTGGAGCCAACTTGAAGGCACCTAACAACAACAACAACATGCTGATTCCTAAGTTCTTTTAAATGTCACAATACAGTTAACTACTTAAAATTTCAACAACTGAAAATTTCAACTTAAGACTTCTGGTAAGATGGAAAAATAAGCAGACAAGCATCACAGACCCTCTTCAACAAAGAAAAGAAAAACCAATTGATACAGAAGATAATCCTGGAACCTGAGCTTTGAAAAGAACTATACAGAAGTGGATTAGGCACCAATTAGTGGAAAAACCTGAACAAAAACAGTGAGTACAGAGACAGTAGGAACTGCGGATTGTCAGCTACTCTGACAAGACCAACAGCCTGAATATTTCCAAGTGGTGTTGGGACCTGAGAATTGACCTAAAGATCAGTCCCGGTCACCCAAGGCTGCAGGGACAACTGCTCTGGTGGCCTATGACTAGGAAGGGAAACAGCAAGGAGGGAGACAACCTGAGCTGTGGACTTTCTGCTGTCCAGAGGGGGCAGCCATTCTGATTGTTCACACACGGCAGCCATTTTGGATATTTAAAGTGACCGAGGGTGTGGCCATTTTGAATGTTTACAAGTGGT
>NW_006922030.1:598434-615450 GCF_000298275.1 Orycteropus afer afer | reverse complement strand
CAAAAGAAAAACACCAAGACATATCATCATCAAACTCACCAAAACCAAAGACAAAGAAAGAATCCTGAAAGCAGCATGGGAAAAACGAAAAGTTACCTACAAGGGGCAACCAATAAGACTAAGTTCAGATTTCTCAACAGAAACCATGCAGGCGAGAAGACAGTGGGATGGCATATATAAAACACTGAAAGAGAAAAATTTCAAACCAAGAATTATGTACCCAGCAAAATTGTCCCTCAAAGATGATGGTGAAATTAGGACATTTTCAGATAAGCAGAAATTAAGGGAATTTGTTAAAAGCAGACCACCCTTACAAGAGATGCTAAGGAGAATCCTTTGGACAGAGAAGCAACAACAGCCAACAACAACTGACCATTAACACACATGACATAACCCAGAAACCAACCCAGCTATGGAAGTATCCAAAGTAAAGAAGCCTACAAGATTGTAAACAGGGAACCAAAGACACCAACCAACAACAAATGAGGACAACTACAGGCCAAAAAGAGGGAAAAAAAGTCTGTGTCGTTACAGAACTTCTAGATGGTAGGGATGTCAAGACAACTACAAGATGGAATGGACTGTTCTAAACTTGGGAAGAAAACTATAAATTACAGGGTACCCTCAAAGAAAAATGATAAACCTTCACATCAAAATAAAAAAGAGGACCAGCATAAATATTTAGCAAATACTAAAACAATAGCAATGAAGGAAATGATAATACGATTCATAAATAAAATGAGCTCAGCATAGAAAATTATATGGAACAAAGAAATCGACACAATGAAAAAGCACATGACAAAAATGACAACAACAAATTCATATTCGCAGATAATTACATACCTGGCAAGGGACTTATCTCTAAGAGTGATGGAAAACTCCAACACCTCAACACCAAAGGCATTAACAATCCAATTGAAAAATGGGCAAAAGACATGAATGAACACTTCACCAAGGAGGATATTCAAGTGGTCAGCTAATACATGAAAAGATGCTAACAATCATTGGCCATCAGAGAGATGTAAATCAAAACAACAATGAGATATACCATCTCACTCCAGCACTGATGGCAAGGTTCAATGAGACAGAAAATAACAAATGCTGGTGGAGATGTGGAGAAATTGGGACTTTCATACCCTGCTTGTGTGACTGTGAAGTGACACAACCACTGTGGAAAGCAATATGGTGAATCCTTAGAAAGTTGGAATTGGAGATACAATTTGACCCAGCAATCCCATTACCAGGTATATATCCTAGAGAGGTGAGAGCCAGGATAGGAACAGATACATACATGCTCATGTTCATCACAGCACTATTTACAACAGCAAAAAGATGGAAACAACTTACGTGCCCATCAGGAGAGGAGTGGATGACCAAACTATGGTACATACACATACTGGCATGTTATGCAGCACTAAAGAATAATGTGGATTCTGCAAAACACCACATAATATGGAAGAACTTGGAAGACATTATGCTGAGTGAAATAAGTCAATCACAGAAGGACAAATATAGTATTAGTTCATTGTTGTGGAGGGTCAAGAAAAGGTTCATATATGGAGGGAAACTTTCTTTGTTGGTTGCCAGCAGTGGGAGGGGAGGGGAGAGAACACTGCAAAAAAAAAAAAAATGCATTGACCCATGTCACTTTAGTTTTGTGTATTTCACTGTACATAAATTATATTTCAATATTTGAATAAAATGGATTTTAAAAAATTCAACTTAAAAATCACAAAACCAAAATACGCATCCAATTACACATTTTTCTACTGAAATTACATTATTAATCTTTAGAACAAGTTCTATTAAACATTGTATGGTTTAAAAGTACTTAAAATTAGAACTGTATACACATTTCTAAAGTAGTTAGTATTCCAAGTATACACACATTATTTCTAAATCTTCTGTTCTAAAGATATTTACCCAAAAAAGGAAACAGCTACAACAAGCCACAGGATTTTGGAGTCCCCTTCCCAAAGGAAAGTGGTAGGGTGAGGGGGTGGCCGTTTCAGCTGACTGAGGTTCTGGCAAATGTGACATCTGAATATACAGACATCTAGAGCAATTTTTCTCTATTCCAACTCCCACGTGCCCCCTTTTTTTATATAATTGCTATTTTATGGACTCTAAAACTTAAAAAGGAGAGCAGTAATGATTTAGCCCACATCCCTAGGCTTATAGTCTAGCATTACCTAATGTTCAAGATCAATTAATTAGAGTTGGTAATTTCCTCCCATGTGGCTATATTAGCAATTTGACTTTGTACTTTCTTGGTTCTTAAAGGGAGCTCTGGTGGCCTAGTGCCTAAGGCATTTGACTGCTACCCAGAAGGCTGGTGGTTCAAACCCACCAGCCACAAGGAAGACTGGGCATAACAATGTTTTAACAATGAGTTAAAACAATTAAACACTTTCCATCTTGCTCCAAAGACTTTTCCATTTTTCCATTATCATCCTGTTTAGTAAGATCACACAACTCATACAAATATTAAAATGATATCCAATTAAATGCTAAATATCACTCTTGGCTTTGTCTGACTCTTTGGTCACAGCTTTCAGGATCAACCTTAAGTATAACCAAATAAAATATTCCTCAGTCTTGTGCCACCTCCATTATTGTCAGTATGTTTGAGCCCATTGTTGAGGCTACTAAGTTCCTGTGTGGTACAAATGATTAACACACTTGGCTGCTAACCAAAAAGTTGGAGTTTGAGTCTACCCAGAAACACCTCAAAAGAAAGCCCAGTGATCCAGTTCCAAAAAACAGCCACTAAAACTTTATGGAGCACAGTTTTACTCTGACATGTGGGGTCACCATGAATCAACTTGACAGCAATACTATATAGTATTCATGTTGTCTATGCAGTATTCATATGAGAAGTATATATCTATACCTATATTTTTTTTATTGCTTTAGCATTTTCTGAAAACCTAACTAGACTCCTGAGAAAATACATTTAACAAGCTGATGTCTCATTGTCTGAACTCTGTGAAGGTCCTATTGGTTTTTTAAAGTTATTGCAGTTTCCAAAATTGTATTAACTTAATTCCCATGATGCTGACTATGTTGAGAATCTGGCTTAACATGTACTGATTTCCCACAATGAATAAGACTAGTTACCTCCAGTAAACTTTAAAAAAAATAATAATTCTATGCTGAACAAGGCATATTTTAAACAGTCATGATTTGAAATAATCAAAGTCTTTCAATAGGGCTGTTTGTTGTACTTTACTATCAGATGTCGAACATCTCACTTAAAATATAAATAGAACAAAACATTTTATTTTGCAAATGTCTTTAATATTTCCAGTAGTTTTCTCTAGTCTTTATTTTTGTTAAGGATAATAGAGGGGATCCTTCAACTCTTGCATCCATATGCAGCACACATTTTGCAAAATGAAGTAATTTACAGCATGTAAATAAAGCTCAACTTGGTGAAAGAGGCAATTTACTGCCACAAACTAAGTAACACATTTCAAGATATGTAAAAAAAACCTTGCCTAAAAGAGCCATCAGCAGATAAAGGAAAATGACATATACATAGTGGGTAGTCATTAAATACTTCCTAATTAAATTGAAGGTATATTGACAAAAGCCTACATTTTTGTTTCATCTTGGAAAGCTGATTTAATCTTGGAATGCTACACAGTACTTTTTTTTACAATGGTTATGAAAAAAAGTTACATTCAAAATTGTCTTTGGCTAGAAAAATAAAAGAGTAGGGAGAACATTGGTCAGGGAGGTGACAGCCCAATCTTTATATTGAAGGTCTGCTGTCCTGAACTTATGGTCAAGGCTGATGATTTGTGCAAGTTATTGAATTGAGCTCTAAAAAGTTATTTTTTCAGAAAATATGACATAATGGCAGTGAGTGAAGGAAAGATTTTCTGGGTCCTCTATAGGACGACTATCATCCTGACAGTTTGTTATACTGTGGTGGCCTGCATGTTGCTATTATTCTGGAAACTATGCCACTAGTATTTCAAATACCAACAGAGTCACTCATGGAAGACAGGTGTCACCAGACCTTCCAGACTAAGACTAGGAAGAAAGGCCTGGGATCTGCCTCTGAAAATTAACCAGTGAAAACCCTATAGATCACAACAGAATGTTGTCTGATCAGTGCTGGAAGGTGAGTCCCTTAGAATGGAATTCACACAAATACACTGGATGTGACAATGGACTCAAACATACCAATGATTGTCAAGATTATACAGGACCTGGCAGTGTTATATTCTGTTGTGCATGAGGTCACCAGGAGTCAGAGCTGACCCTAGGACAGTAACAAAAACATGTAGGTTGAGGAATTGAGTAGGTCCAATCAGACAGCATCACCTTGGGATCTAAAAGTATGAGTGGCTGTCTCTTTTAAGCAAATAAATAATTATTGATTCTCTTAATTATATTATTGCTCTTCAAAGAACAATGAAAACACAAAGAAAGGACCCTAGTGGGGTTAGGAAAGTAGGACATCAATGAGAAAGGAGACCTACGGTAGTTAAATTGGTGTGTCACCTTGCCTGGGCCAGGTTCACTGGCTGGAAAGCTGGATGTAGTATTCCCCATGATGAGAATGGTAATCAACTCCATGGTGGAACCAATGTGAACAGCTGAGTAGCTGCTTTAGGGATGTGGTCTGCTTCCTGTATAAGGAGAAGCCTTGGGGAACGGTCTCTAGCTGATGACACGCTTGAACCCTGCATGTAGCTGAGTCATTGTTCAGCAGCCTATCATCCTCTGCCAACCTTGGGATTTTCAATGGACTTGAATTAACATTGGGACTATGCCTTTTTACTTGTCAACCTTGGGCTTGTCAGTCTCAGCAACCAGCAGCTGTCTCAGTGAAGAAAAGCCTCTAGCTCCAGTGGGCCGGGAGCAGGAGACAGAGCTGAAGCCCAAGGTTGAGGGGCTTTCACCTAGCCCCTAGAGCCTGGCACTTTGAACTCAGACTTAAAGCCTCTGAACTGTAAAAGAATAAACTCCTTGTTTGTTAAAGCATCTCATTTGTGGTATATTCTTGTCGGAGTGGCACTAGGTAACCAAAACAAGGCCTCAAAGAACATCTTTTTGTTTAGATGAGTCTGAAACAAAAATAATCAGGACCTGAGCAATTCCATTATAAATCCTTTAGAAAAATAAGTTAAACTATCAAAGTCAGCCCTGGAATTGCCCTAGATTCATTTAGTTACCTAAAGAACAATTGTAAAGATATTCTTGATAATGATAACCACTTTCACTCTCCCTATTGAATGAAGCAAAATAGTACATCAAACTGAAGAAAAACAGGAATGCCCAATATGAAAAGTCTATAAAAGGCAAGCACTTGTTAACAAGAAAACAGTGATAAGAGGGAAAAAGTCTGTCAGGGTTGTCAACTGGCTTTTGCAAAAGCATTTAGCAGGCCTCATGAAAGCAGATCTCATCTGATGACACAGCCAAGGGGGCTTACTCTGAGGGAAAATGAAACTTATGGAGCACATTTTCCAGACCAACTTAAAAGTGAACACAATTTTACAAATTAGTGAATCTTCTCAATGTCTAGATACAAGCAGCTTCATTAAATTATTTTCCATATATTCCACTACTATGGCCTCACAACAACCCTGTGATATGAATGTTTTTAAGTATTCCTATTTTATAGACAAGAGACAGAAGTAAACAAAAATTAAAATGCATGCAACTAGTTAATAATAAAAGAATTGGAATCTATTTGCCTTAATATTTTTGATCAAAATTATCTGTCCTGTCTCATTGCCTAGGAATCATGCTCCCAATTTAACAAGCATATATCTTCAAGAGCTTGTTCTATCTACATAAATGCTATTTATGGACCAAAAAAAGTGGAAAACTTATGCTCCCTACCCCTGAGAAACTCCCATTTTGAGACTCATTGCTAAAGAATTGGCAAAATAATCCTTAATGATTTGATAGTGAGTGATATAGTGAGTGTTTCTCAAAAGGAACCCTGGTGGTGCAGTTGCTAAGAGCTCAGCTGCTAACTGAAAGGTCAGTGGTTCAAACTCACCAGCTGCTCTGCTAGGAAAAGATGTGCCTTGGAAATCTTATGGGGCAGTTCTACTCTGTACTATAGGGTCACTATGACTCGAAATCAACTCGATAGCAGTGGGGTTTTTTGGTTTTCACACATCTATGTTGGAGATTTAAAATGTACCTCACCACATTAAGGGCTCTGATGAGTCTCACAATATACAAATCTGTTTATCTTCATTTACCTGATTCCTATCAAACTTTGCAGAAATAATGTTCTATTGAATACTTTTTAGGAAACCCTTGTTAATGTGTCACTCTTTGCAGGGCCTATTTTATATTTCTTAATATCTCTCCCAAAGGAACTAACTGTTAAGATGGAGGTTTCATCACTATGACATGCCAGTCACTTGATGATTCTTTTGCCATGGCTCAAATCAATTTCCTTAGAAAGCTACCTATTTTGTCTGAGCACAGGATATAATGTTAGAAATCAGCCTAATTTCCCATCTCTGCTATTAGCCAATCACAAGTGATTCAAGAGCAACACTTCTGGCAAGACCTGCTTTGACTCACTCGGGTCTAAAAATAATTCTTGATCAGATGTTGTCCATCTAGGTCTATCTCCAAAATCTAACACCTATCTTTACTAAATGTTTGGTGTTAGTCACTTGTAAGTATTTCCCACTAAATTAAGTAACATGTCTTAACTGGTATGAAAAGAGGTCATACAAATAATAAAAATCCCCACTTCTCTTTTTGAGTTGTATAGAAATGTTGCCAGCATTAAACGTTCCATCATGGTATTTGGCATTCATACACTTTAAATTGTAACAGATTTTTATGGGGATAGATCCAAAATAATCATTCCAGTCTTTGGGAGAGAAAAACCTATGCTCTAAAGAATGTTTTTAAGATAGTATTTCATTTTTCAGTTCAAATTTACTTCCCAAAAGCAATCCTAAACTACATGTAAAAGAATTAGTGTTTCAAACAAACTAATCTCAACTTGCATCTAACTTTGGGAGTGTTGTTGTTGTTGCTGTTACGTGCCGTCGAGTCGAACCCGACTCATAGCGACCCCTCCTTGGGCTTCCGAGGCAGTATCACTACGGAAGTAGGATTGCCCAACCTTCCTTCCGAGGAGTGGCTGGTGGGTTTGAACCGCCAGCCGTCTGGTTAGCAGGCAAATGTCTTAGCCACTATGCTACCAGAGCTCCCAACTTTGGGAGTAGTGGTCTGGAAATACGATTCTATTACCTAGACATAAATTAATAAAGGTTTTTCTTTTAGTATTGCGATGATGGGTATGCACACCTAGGAAAGCATATGTTTCCGTTTGAAAACATAACTCCTTATTTGTAGAAATATGAAAAGCATAAAGCATAATGAAATGGAAAGAAAATGAGAAACATGGTCATGCCTGGTAGGTATCATATCTAATAGGGAGATATCTGAAAACCTGGAATTAGTCAAGGACCCAATCTAAGCAATCTTAGGTACCGTTTTCATCCCATTCCCACAGGGACCACGAGCACTAAATCCTGGCATAGGAAGAAGGCGTCTGGGTCCAGACTCACAGTGTGTATGGTGAGACTGGTCCCAAGACCCCTCATGGTTCTGTTATTAGAAGCTGGCTAATGCCTAAAGCACTTGACTGCTAACCAGAAAGCTGGTGGTTCAAACCCACCAGCTTCCTCGGAAGGAAGATGGGCCAATCTACTTCCGTAGTGATACTGCCTCGGAAACCCAAGGAGGGGTCGCTATGAGTCAGGTCCAACTCGACGGCAGCAAGTCTGGTGTTGGTTTTGGTTTTCTGATGCCAGTCATAAACTTCAGGAGTCTCCAGTCTCCTGACTTCTAACCTGCTGCCCACAAATTTGAGGGTTCCCTTTACTCCCTCAAAATAACAGCCATAAGCTCAGGGATCCCCAGCTCCCTTCACTGCTGACCTGTTGGCTCCCACTACTCCCCTGGGTTCAATAATTTGCTGGAAGAACACACAGAACTCATGGAAAGCACTATACTTATGACTACAATTTTATTATAGCAAAAAAGATGCAAATGGAGAGGTCTGGAAGAGTCCCCAACGCAAAGACGCAAAGCTTCCTTGTCCCAAAAAGAGACATGCTATCCTCCCACATTCATCAATGTCTGTCGCCAAACAAGTTTCCCTGTCCAAACTCTTTATTGGGGGTTAGGTTAGGTGTGATCTCTAGCACTCATCAAAGACCCTTATGATTGCAGGGGAAATTTCAAGGTTTTAGAGGTTACCTCTCAGGAACCAAGACAAAGACCAAATTCATTAGGTAAAGTTAATTTTAAATCCCACAACCTTCAATCTTCTTCCAACATATTTTTTCAGGTCTCAAATGACACAAAAGGATGACTGAGATCAAATATTCACTAGTTGAGAATCAAGCTGATTCCTGTTGTATCATGCTTCTCTCCTTGATTCATTCAAAATAGAATTTTCCTTCTCTTTTTAAGAATCCAAATGTTTAAGGTCTGAAAGAATGAATCATTTTCCAGAGATAAGTTTAAGTGCAGCCCACAGCCTACTGCCAAATAACTACAGAGATCAGTTCTTTCTGCAGGAAGAGAGCTGGTGGTGTCAACAAACACCTTCTGTCAATGAACTGCTATCTAACCAACTAAACCTCTCCATTGCTGGTTTTCCCACAGAGAAGGGTTTTATGTGTTTCATTTAGTTTTAGAGAATTTAAGACCATAATTAGCAAACTTGACATAGCTCGCTTGCTGGAAAATAAAATGAAGGTGAGCAATTTCATAAAAGTTTTAGTCAAGTAAATGAATTTGTTAAGCTAAACATTATTTCCTAATATCTTAATCAGAAATATTAGTCAAACAACAAACCTATAAAGTATTTATAAGGTGAAGATAGTTAAAGGCTTTGCCTTCTTTCAAAAGCAGTGGACTCTCTGAAAACTTCTATTTGTATAAGCTACATTGCAACTGGTAAATTTCAATAATCTCTCTATTTCCGTTCTTCTTTCATCCATTCTTTAGTAACCAAATCTCCTTGACATAGTGTTCCTAGTTTCCTTTCTCCAGTACTTCTATCACCATTATTAAAACAATTCATACCTTCATGTCATCCTTCAACTCCTGGTTCCTGTGTATTACTGTACAGCCCATAGAACTTGGTTCACCTTGAGTGGGCAGGTGCTGAAAAAATACTAAAGGACTCAATTTTTACCTCAGAATATGTATAGATATTTATTTTTAATGTCTTTAAATACTTTAATCTAAAAGGAATTTGAAGACCATTTAAGAATAATGAACTTTTTTTCTTTATTCAAATCCATTTCTGATTTCATCTTTGTAAGAACAATTAAATCTGTGTATTTTGTTTCTGAGTAATATATTTTTATTTAAAACATTGTGTTATTCAGTCAGACTGCATATTGGGTACCTATTGTGTGCCAGATCTGTTCTGGGTTCCTGCCTAATAGAGCTTACAGTCTAAAAATGGTATTTACAAATTTTGATGGGCTTTACTTTTCAGACATTCAAGCAATGAAATTATTGTTGTTCTCCAGAGTATATCACCTTCTGACAATACTCTAAACTTGAAACAAGGCAACAAAAATAAATACTAACTCTCACATAGTCTCCTGAAAGTCTGAGAAGAACAAAACATTTAATTAAGTAGACAAGGAAGGTTGGGCAATCTACTTCTGTAGTGATACTGCCTCGGAAACCCAAGGAGGGGTTCCTATGAGGCAGGTCCGACTCCACAGCGTATAACAACAACAACAAGAGGCCTGGTACCTAAGGCATTTGACTGCTAACCAGAAGGCTGGAGGTTCAAACCCACCAGCCACTCCTCTGAAGGAAGGCTGGACAATCCACTTCTGTAGTGATACTGCCTCGGAAACTCAAGGAGGGGTTCCTATGAGTCAGATCCAACTTGATGGCAATGAGTTTCTTTGCGGTTTTTTAAGGAAAATAACAAATGTTTAGGTTAGTTTTAACTGTGTCTAGGTTGTCTTGACTTTGGTTATTTGAAACTGAGTGATAACTACCAAACTAATTCTCAAAACATCTAGTTTGACAATCTGCAATCTAGCATAGCACATTATAGAAAATGTTTTCTGATTTTAGGGTTTTGACCACAAACTTATACAAACCTTTTTATTTATATTTTTTGAAGCTAAGAAATATTTCCTGTATAAAGATTTAATACTGATCAACCTATACACTAAACATTTGCAATCAAAACATTTCTATTGACTACTACTTTTAATTCCTTCTCTGTTTGGTTATTACATATTATAAAAATCATTATAAAAGTATCCTGGTCCTACACTGAGAATTTTCAGCCAATTTTCCTTGCTTGTTTGTCACTAAAAAAAAAAAAAAAAAAAAAAAGATCCCATGCTGATACTGTTGTTGTTATGTGCCGTTGAGTCAAACCCGACTCATAGTGACCCCTCCTTGGGTTTCCTAGGCAGTATCACTACGGAAGTGGGATTCCCCACCTTCCTTCTGAGGAGTGGCTGGTGGGTTTGAACCGCCAGCCGTCTGGTTAGCAGGCAAGTGTCTTAGCCACTATGCTACCAGAGCTCCCATGCTACTTAGTAGCCCATATTACTTTAACAGTACCTTTACTATCAGAAGACCAAGCCTAAAGAATTACACATTTCCAAAACACAGAAACATTGAAAAAAAGCCTCCAAGAAATTTTTTTTTAATTATCTCTTTATTAAACTAAATGTGTAAATGTGTAAACATTAAATAAATGTTTCACATAAATTAAAACATGCTTTAACTCATACTCAGTTGGAAGCTGTATTAGACGGCTATGAAGGAAGTTTGGGCAATCTACTTCCGTAGTAATACTACCTCGGAAACCCAAGGAGGGGTAGCTATGAGTCGGATCCGATTCGACGGCAGTGGTGGGTGGGAGCATCAGTTGGAATAAAATCCTGGTTACACACTATTCATCCCAAGTGGCAAAAGCAGAGAAAATAGAATATTCCCTTTTTTCTTTAGAAAGGCCATGAACAAGTTCAAAACTGGAATGCTTGTCAGAGGCCACTTTTCCACTCTCCAAGGAGAACCTACATGTCTGCACACATCACTATCCCAGTACTGGTAATATCTGTGATATCTCCTACGCATCCACAGCAAAGTATGTACCTAATACGCACACACAGGTAGAGATGGGTCCTGGGGCCTATTAAGAAACGAATGATAAATGACTATTTTGTTTCCTCTAAGTCCCTGCTCTCTGCACCTTGCTGTTTGCAAGGAGGGTTGACTCTTTCCGTGAAGACTGTTATTTCCTCCCATCTTTGATACAGCAACATGACAGTGAGTGACCTCTCGGGTGTTCGTGCTTCGTTTCGTACTCCTACCCCCATCTTCTCCAGCCTCTCGGGCCTTTAATTACCAGAGTGGCCTAATAGCTGGGGAGATGGTTTATGCTGATGGGAGTCGGGTAGAGATTGGGATCACAGCATTTGGCCGCGGTTGTTGCTCATTTTCACCCCTTTCTCCTTCCACTTTTCACTGCAGACTCCCTTTTCCAGGAGGCATCTCTGAGCCCACCTTTTCCTCTTCCCTCCACCACCAACAGTTCAACCTCTCCGCCCTCGGGGGCCCCCGCCCCCTAGGGATGACAGGGGGTAGAGTCCTTACCAGGCTCATGGACTCCTGGGTTGTCGGACAGCTCTATAACCAGGAGCTCCCGGCCCTCGAAACTGCGCCCCACTGTGTAGATCCTGCTGATGGCGGTGCATTGCAGCCACACGGACACCAGAGCCTCGCGCAGCTCCGGGTAGCGGTGGTACTCGAAGGAGATGCCGTCCTCCTGAAGCAGCCGCCGCCGCCGCCTCATGCCCGCCGCGGGGGTCCCGGGCTCCTGGGCTTCGACACCCAACAGCCAAGCGCAGGCGACCAGTGTCCCGCACAGCGCTAGCAGCGCCCGACCCCTTCGCCCGGCCATCACTGCACTCGGGCCCGCCTCGGGTCGTGCCTGCCTGCGCCCAGCGGCCTCTTTTGTCTGCCGGGCTCCGGAGCTTAGCTGGCTGGCGCCGCAGAGGAGCTGCAAGTACTGCACCAGCCTCCTCTCTCCTCACCTTCCTGGGCTGAATGAGTGTAGCGCGCGCGCAGGGGCCACCCAGAGGAGAGGGGCTGCCGCGGCTCCACGGGCTGCACTATTGGCCGCTCAGCCTAGGGGAGCTACAGGAGAAACCACTGCAACGAGGGGGCGCGGCGGGAGTGCAGATCTTTCACCCTGACTGAGCGGAGGAGTCAAGGTCCGGTTTGAATCTGTGAGGGCTGCTTGCGTTGTTTGTTAGCTCAGAACTACATCAAATGTCAAATGACGCCGGGGCGATGCAGGTGAAATGACAGCTAAAGTCTGGGTTTGGGGAGACTGTTGTCAATGAGACACTCCTGATATTGGGCGTGGAAGAAATATTCTTGGATTCTCAGTGGAGCCCATCTATTCCAAGCCAACTAGGGTTTCCATCTTGATATACCCCGAATTAGAGCACCTTCCAGAATAAAAGAAACAAAAAGGAAGAATTGACAGCTACTTTTCTCTATGATGTATTTCTCAGAACTGTGTTGCTAGACCAAACACAAACCTCTAAAGTCGGGCTTTCATTATTGCAAGTTCTCGCTAGAAAACAGAATGTCGTGCAATTTGATTTAGAGGTTTAAGACAATAAAAATGCATTCTTTCCGTTTGCCGATAGTCTTTCAATGTATTTATGACATTTCTGGATTTTTTTAGAAAAACAAAACAAAACAAATAGGAGTGTATCTGGACTGCACTAACCTTCAAACGCTGTGAACAAAACAGTACAGCTCTGAGGCTGTGCTTGACAAAAGATTTAGTTTGGCATTAAGATATAATTAAGATTAAAGAAAATACCGCTTATGATAAATGACACTTCTCTTTCCATCACAAAGTTTCTGTAAAAATAGAGAATCATTTACAGCTCTAAATACCTAGCCTTTAGACAGGATTTATATTCATAGAGCAATATCTGGACCAGATGTCATTCTAAAGAGGTTGCTGCTTGGCCTCAAGAGTCACCTATAATCTATATAAATAAATAATCTAATGGGTATTCCTGGGAGCTGTGGTAACATAGTGCCTAAGGCACTTGACTGCTAACCAAAAGGCTGGCCATTCAAACCCACCAGCCACTCCTCGGAAGGAAGGTTGGGCAATCTACTTCCATAGTGCTACAGCCTCAGAAACCCAAGGAGAGGTTCCTATGAGTCAGATTCAACTCCACAGCACATAACAACAACAACATTGGGTATTCTAACGAAACAGAAAGGCTGGAGACCATGAGGATAAGTTCTTATGTTAGAATTTTTTTTTTTTTTTCTAAAATTGCTCTTTCTCAACCTGTCTACAGTGCATTGCACTGAATACAATCTTTCACACAGAACATAATGCAGATATTAAAGGAGTTTAATGGAACAAAAACAAAAGCACAGACATGGTTGGTAAGGAAGAAGCCTGACTCACAACCCCTTTGACAGTCTACGTTTCCCACAGCATTATGCATCTTCTTTTTTTTTTTTTGATTTTTCAGTAGGAAGCTGCCACTACAAAGACATGCCATTAAGGTGAGTTTGAATACAGTCACATTCCTTGTCAATGTAGGCAGAGCTAAGAATTGTTTATTTTCCACTATGACAGTCTGTATTTGATTATGTGGTTCAGAAGTTTGCAACCGAAGCTATAATTACATTTCTAAACTCATGCCCAAAAGAGTAACCTTGGGAACACAGAAAAAGAAAACAAGGTAGCTAAAACCAATAACTTCAGAAGTGGAAGGTTAAGGTTTTCATGTTAGCAATTTAAAGTAACCACACTTATTTGAGGGATACTGACTAGTAACTATATACATAAATAACATTAAAATTCTGTGCTATCCCTTTGCTGTCTTTTTAAACAAAGGGTGTGTTTTGTATTTCTATTTGTCTTCAATCTCAGTAACATGGGGTTTTTTGTTGGTTGGTTGGTTGGTTGGTTGGTTGGTTGGTTTTGTTTTCCACTTTGTTTAATGGGTGGCATTGCACCAGTTACATGGTTTTGCTTGAGAGGATCTCATTCTACATCTTAGATATGTCTTTCCCTTATCTATTAAGATGAAACATCTGGATTTGATTATTCACTCTGCAATAGTTGAATGCAGCACTATCATCTGAAGAGTTTTTAAAATGTTCAAATTTCCAAGCCTTCACCCAGTCAGTAGGCTGCAATTTTTTATTTTAAGAGTTTGTTTTACATTCAAAGTTGCGTGTACATTTAGTTTCACTCCCCATTTACCATGCCCAACCCTAACCCAGTCTCCTCCCCTCCCTGCCCAGTAACACTGCCCCCCCATAGTTATGCCCTCCTGTTTGTCCTGCGTTTCCTCCGTGCATTTTTAACAAGAATAGATTTTAATGTTTGATTGACCAACTTGCTGTTGTAGATTGAATTGTATCCTCCCAAAATATATGCTGGAACCTTACCCCCTATACCTGTGGGTAGAATCTTATATGGGAACAGGGTTTTATTTGTTATGTTAATAAGGTCGTTATTTAGTGTAAGGTCTGCCCTAAACCTAATCACTTCTGAGTTATAAAAAGACCAGATTATACCCAGAAGCAAGTACAAATGGGGGAGGGGGAGGTGAACTGATGCTACTTTGAGGAAGGAACTAAGCAATGCCAGGGCTACAGAAACTGAAAAAGATAAGGACTTTCCCCCAGAGCTGACAGAGATAGACCTCCCATGTAGCCACATCCTAAATTCAGATTTCTGGCCTCCTGAACTGTGAGAAAATAAATTTCTATTCTTTAAAGCTATATATTTGTAGAGTTTCCATTAGAGCAGCACTGGGAGACTAAGACATACTTTAACATACTTTAAGGAATCCTGTCCTATATGTTTTCTAAGGTCTCTTTCAACTCTAAAATGCTATAATTCTACAATTCTTTTTTTAAAAAATCCCTGTGCATCTAATTTCAGTAGCACTCCTCACATATTACTGGGCATACCACATACACCAAGGCATCTGTTCAAAGGAACTAAAACTTGTTTTTTGAATTTCTGGGTTATTTTAGATGTAAGCTGTACCATCTTCACTAGAACATGCATTACTTGTTTGTGGTTTCATAGGAAATTACACAAAAGGTTACACATTCTCATCCTGATTGCTGGATAGAAAATCATGCATGCCAAGTCTCTAAGGCATTTGACTTTGTGTACCCATAGTTAAATCTAATATGCAACTCACTTTTTAAACTGACTTAGGAGAGAGAGTAAGGGGGAGAAAGAAAGAGAGAAAATCTTGGTTCCATGTTACTTCTAAGAGCTCTGGTGGTGTAGTGCCTAAGGCATTTGACTGCTAACCAGAAGGCTGGTGGTTCAAACCCACTGGCCACTCCTCAGAAGGAAGGTTGGGCAATGTACTTCCGTAGAGATACCGCTTTGGAGACCCAAGGAGGGGTCGCTATGAGTCGGGGCCAACTTGACGGCACATAACAACAACACAAACAACATGGGCAAAATATTGAATGATGCAGGAAGGATCAAAAGAAGATAGGAGGAATATACAGAGTCACTGTACCAAAAAGAATTGGTCATTGTTCATCCATTTCAGGAGGTGATCAAGAACCAATGGTATTGAAGGAAGAAGTTGAAGCTGCACTGAAGGAACTGGCAAAAAACAGGGCTCCAGGAATTGAAGGAATACCCTTTGAGATGTCTCAACAAACAGATGCCCCGCTGGAGTCACTCACTCAGTTATGACAAGACTTTTGGAAGACAGCTACCTGGCCCACTGACTGAAAGAGATCCATATGTGTACCAATTCCAAAGAAAGGTGATCCCACTGAATGTGAAAATTATCAAGCAATATCATTAATATCACATGCAACTAAAATCTTACTGAAGATAATTCAAAAACGGTTGCAGGGGTATATTGACAGAGAGCTTCCAGAAACGCAAGCTGGATGCAGAAGAGGACATGGAACGAGGGATATCATGTCTGATGTCAGATGGATCTTAGCTGAAAGCAAAGAATACCAGAAAGATGTTTACTTGTGTTTTATTGACTATGCCAAAGCATTCAATTGTGTGGATCATGACAAATTGTGGATAACATTGAGAAGAATGGGAATTCCAGAATACTTGATTGTACTCATGAGAAGCCTGTACATAGAGCAGGAGGCTGTCATTTGAACAGAACAAGGGGAAACTGCATGGTTCAAAATCAGAAAGGGAGTGCATCAGGGTTGTGTCTTTTCACAATACTTATTCAACTTGTATGCTGAGCAAATAATCCTAGAAGATGGATTATATGAAGAAAAACATGGCATCAGGATTCAAGAAAGACTCATTAACAACCTGCAATACGCAGATGGCACAATTTTGCATGCTGAAAATGAGGATGACTTGAAGCACTTACTGATGAAGATTAAAGACTGCATTATGGATTACACAATGTGAAGAAAACAAAAATCCTCACAACTGATCCAATAAATAGATTCACGGTAGATGGAAAAAAGATTGAAGTTGTCAAGGATTTCATATTACTTGGCTCCACAATCAACTTCAGTGGAAGCAGAGTCAAGACATCATCAGACAATGTATTACATTGGATAATTTGCTGCGAAGGACCTGTTTCAAATGATGAAGAACAAGGATGTCTCCTTGAAGACTAAGGTGCACCTGACCCAAGCCATGGTATTTTCAATAGCCTCTTATGCATGTGAGAGCTGGACAATGAAGAAGGAAGACCAAAGAAGAATTTATGCTTCTGAGTTGTGCTGCTGGTGAAGAATGCTAAGAGTACCATGGTCTGCTAAAAGGAGTAACAAATCTGTCCTGGAGGAAGTGTAGCCAGAATGTTTGTTGGGAGGAGTTCCGGCAAGATGGCGGACTAGGCAGAAGGACTGCACAGACCCTCTTCAACAAAGAAAAGGGAAACCAATTAACACAGACACAGAAGATAATCTTGGACCCCTGAGCCTTGAAGGGAA
>NW_006922030.1:571019-572985 GCF_000298275.1 Orycteropus afer afer | reverse complement strand
TATATATACATATATACATATACATATATATATATATATATATACACACATGCATACATACATATATATAACATTTTGACTCCTTGCTTTGCTAATATTTTATTTACCACTTAAAGAAAACCTAACACTCTTCCTTGTTTAATCTAGTTTGACCTTTGCCAAGAAACTAGCCTCTTATCTCTTTACCTTGTTCAAGGCTGTTTTACAACACCTCCACTATATCATTATCCACTTAATTCATCCTTCCCTAAATATCTAAGACTACTCATGCTTGGCTAGACAGCCAAAAGGGGCTGGGGCAACAGCACAGCTCTATACAGAGAAGATGCTCAAATGATAGCTTGAATTGATGGGCTTATGCAGGAGAGGAAATAGAAAACAAGTGAAGGTCAATGACGGGTCAAATGAAAGGAAATGAGCAACAAAGGCCCATGGTCACTCTTCCACCTCAGGTTGCCTCTTGCATGCAGCCTCACAAAATGGCAAGTTCCCTAATCTAAAGCCCTCAGAAACAAGCTCCAAGGCATATCATAATTTCTTCTTGTTGTTGTTGTTGTTAGGTGCCGTTGAATCAGCTCTGACTCATAGTGACCCTATGTACAACAGAACAAAACACTGCCTTGTCCTGTGCCAGCCTCATGATCCTTGCTGTACCTGAGCCCATCATTGTAGCCACTGTATCAATCCCTCTTGTAGAGGGCCTTCCTCTTTCTCGTTGGTCCTCCACTTTAACAAGCATGATCTCCTTCTCCAGGGAATGGTCCCTTCTGTGGTGGTTGTGTTTGTGTGTCAACTTGGCTAGTCCTGGTTGAGTGGCTGGCAGCTGTATGTAGTATTTCCCATGATGAGACTGGTAATCAACTCCATGGTGAAATCTACTATGAGCAGCTGAGTAGCTGTCTTTGGGTATGTGGTCTGCTTCCTGTATATAAGGAGAAGTTCTGAGAATGGTCTCTAGCCTTTGGCATGCTTTGACCCTGCATGTAGCATGTTGCTCAGCAGCCTGCTATGCCAACCTTGGGACTTACAATGGACTTAAGTTAATGGCCTGCCATGTGGTTTGGTAACATTGGGACTGTGCCTTTTTACTTGTCAACCTTGGGTTTCTCAGCCTCAGCAGCCAACAGCTGTCTGAGTGAAGAGATGCCTCTAGCTCCAGTGGGAGCTAGACCTCAAGGTTGAGGGGCTTTCATCCAGCCCCTAGAACCTGGCACTTTGAACTTGGATGTAAAGTCTCCAAATTGTAAGAATAAACTCCTGTTTGTTAAGACCATCCCATTTGTGGTATATTTCTTGTCAGAGTGGCACTAGGTAACCAGAACACCTTCTGACAACATGACCAAAGTAGGTGAGACAAAGTCTGGCCATTCTCACTTCCAAAGAGCATTCCAGCTGCATTTCTTCCAGAACAGATTTGTCCCTGCTTCTGGAAGTCCTTGGTACTTTGGCAACACCACAACTCAAAAGCAAGAACTCTTCTTTGGTCTTCCTTATTCATTGTCCAGCTTTCATATGCATATGAGGCCATGGGAAATACCATGGCTGCAGTTAAGCAAAGGAGCTCTGGTGGTGTAGTGCCTAAGGTATTTGACGGCTAACCAAAAGGTTGGTGATTCAAACCCACCAGCCACTCTGCAGAAGGATTACTGGTCATTCTACTTCCATAAAGATTTACCACCTCAGAAACCCAAAGGGGGTCACTATGAGTTGGAATCAACTCAATGCCAGTGAATTTGTTATTCTTTGTTTGTTTGTTTTTGGCTTGGGGTTAGGCACACCTTAGTCTTCAAAGAGACATCTTCGCTCTTCAACACTTTAAATAGGTCTTTTGCATCAGATTTGCCCAATAAGATGTTGTTGTTGTTGTTGTTATGTGCCGTCGATTCGGCCCCAACTCATAGCGACCCCTCCTTGGGTTTCCGAGGCAGTATCACTATGGAAGTAGGATTGCCCAACCTTCCTTCCG
>NW_006922030.1:546668-570229 GCF_000298275.1 Orycteropus afer afer | reverse complement strand
TGGAAGTTCCCTGTCAATATACTGCTGCAATTGTTTTTGAATTATCTTCAGCAACACTTTACTTGTATGTGATATTAATTATATTGTTCAATGATTTCCGCATTCTGTTGGATCCCCTTTATTGTATTGGATTTCCTTACTAGTATTCTATGGTTTCAGCCAAGATCTATCTCACATCTGCAATGATATCCCTCATACCATATCCTCTTCTGAATCCAGCTTGAATTTCTGGCAGTTCCATCAATGTACTTCTGCAACCATTTTTGAAGTACTTTTAGCAATATTTTACTTGCATGTGATATTAATGATATTGTTTGATAATTCCCATATTCTGTTGGATCACCTCTCTTTAGAATGATTACAGATATAGATCTCTTCCCATTAGTTAGCCATGTAGCTGTCTTCCAAATTTATTAGCATTCAGTGTTGCATCTGTTTTTTGAAACATCCAAATTGGTATTCTGTCAATTCCTACAGCATTGTTTTTCAACATTGTCTAGTTGCAGCTTGGACTTCTTCCTTCTATACTACCAATTCTTGATTATATGCTACCTCCTGAAGTGGCTGAATGTCAACCAATTATTTTCCATGTAGTGACTCTGTGTATTCCTGCCATCTTCTTTTGGTGTTCCCTGCAAAATATTGAATGATACAGCCTTGAGCTGCAATATTGAGGGATTCTACAGACAAAATATTGAATACTTTGTTCATGCTATGTTCTGATTATTAATGGATCTTTGTAGCTGTTTCCTCTCATTTTGAGTTGTTCCACATCAGCAAGCAGATCTGGAAAGCTTGACTCCATCCATGTTATTATGGAGGTTCTGGTGTGAAGAAAGTAGTTCTTCCCCAGTAGTGGTTCGTGTAACTTACAACCTGAGGGGTTCATCTTCTGTCAGTGTATCAGACAATGTTCTGCTGCAATTCATGAAGTTTTCAGTGACCTTTTTTTTTTTTTTTTTAAAGAAGTATATCCTCAGGTCGTTCTTCCTAGTCTGCCTTAGTCTGGAAGTTCTGCTGAAACCTACCATGGGTGACCCTGCTGCTGGTATTTGAAGCACCAGTGATGTTGCCTCCAGCATCATTGCAGCCAGTATAACAGACTGACAGATGAGTGTTGGTCTCCCTTCTTAGAGCTTTTAAATAATTATTAAACTGATCATAATCTTCCTTACTATAAATTGTGTCAATGTAAGAGTTATGTCTCTCATACTGCTTAGGGTATCCTAATGTCTAGCAGAGTAGGATCATAATGCAAGCTAACTAAATATTTATTGACTGAATAAATATATAAATTCTTGAAGAGATCAAGCTATGTTCATTAATTGATATCTGATACTCCGCCATTTAAGCTGAGCCTCAATAATTCAAAACTACTTTGCTCTAAATGTACATTCAGCAAACTGCAACTATTTCTGTAATTACAGGAAACAGCTGATGGTTGTGGATACATGTAGATCTGTGGGAGGTATTGTTCTGACCATCCCCACTGCCTACCTCTGCCAGTTCACATTGGAACCAAAAGGAACCTAGAATGTAGCTCCATGGATTTGAAGTCTTGAGTAGGAGACTCTGTGAGGACTTGATTTTTGTAGCTAAAGTAAAGTAAATTCAACATGGCTTAAGCAAAAATGAAGGAAGGAAGAAGTAAGGGAGGGAGGCAGGGGAAAAGGAAAGAAAAAAATTATTAATTCATATAACCGGAGCTGGTCTCTCCCCAACTACTTCCAGGGACTCCATCAGCATCAAGAACATCAATCTATCTATCTAACCATCCACCAGCTCTGGTGGCGTAGTGCCTAAGGCATTTGACTGCTAACCAGAAGGCTGGCGGTTCAAACCCAGTAGCCACTCCTTAGACGGAAGATTGGGCAATCTATTTCCGTAGTGATCCTGCCTAGGAAACCCAAAGATGGGTCACTATGAGTCATATACGACTCGATTGTATTGAGTGATCCATCCACCTATCTGTCTTTTTCTTGCCACAGCCTCTGTTCTATTCCATTGTGTTTAGTGAGGCTTCCTACAGGGATTTCTGTAGAAACTTTCAGTGTTTCTCTTTCTCAATGTACATGCATAAAATCCCAAAGAAATATTATAGGAATAGCCTAGCTGATTGACTCAGGTGTCTATCTCAAGCCAATCACTAGAGGCAAGAAAATGAGGTATTATGATAGCTTTTACCTAGAATTTGAGATCTAAGTGGCAAGAAGAAGCAAACTTTAAACACTATTATGTACACGGTGTCTATAAAACTACAAACACAGGTAAAGACACAGGATAATCAAGAACAAATTCAACTTGTAAGAAAAATAACTATCTCTCTTTCAAGGAGCTCTGGTGGTGTAGTGGTTAAGTCATTTGGTTGCTAACCAAAAGTCAGCAGTTCAAACTCACCAGCTGGAGAATAGCCAGTGGGAGAAAGATGAAGCAGTCTGCTTCCACAAAGATTTACAGCCTTGGAAACCCTATGGGGCAGTTGTACTCTGTCCTAGGATCATTATGAGTAGGAATTAATTGGGGGCAGTTTGGGTTAGGTTGGGTTTCCAAAATGTTTTTTTTTTGTTGTTGTTATAACTAACTAAAAAACACCAAAACCAAACCCACTGCCACTGAGTTGATTCTGACTCATAGTGACGCCCACTCGGTTTCTGAGGCAGTAAATCTTAAGGGAAGTAGATTGCCCTGTTTTCCTACCACAGAGTGACTGGTGGGTTTAGCATCGAATGCCTTAAGCACTGTACCACCAGAGCTCCTTTATAACTAACTACCCCCTACCCCTGCCAAAAAAAGACAAACTCACTGCCCTCAAGTCCACTCTGACTCATATCGATTCCTCCTTGGGTTTCCAAGGTAGTATTGCTACAGAAGTAGATTGTCCAACCTTCCTTCTGAGGGGTGGCTGGTGGGTTTGAACCGCCAGCCTTCTGGTTAGCAGTCAAATGCTTTAGGCACTATGATAACTAACTACAGGGATATTTTTATTAAAAATCTAATAAATTTCTACTGAAACATTCACACAAAAAAATGTATAGACAGTTATTTTGGTGTCATCTCTTCTGGTAACGTCACCCACTGTGGTCCGCACCTCCCACACCCCCCTAGTGATGCCACTGGTCTCTACTGCACTGAATTAGCAATTTAGAGAACAATTCTTATTCAACTCTCACAGTCTTTTCTAAGGAATTCTTTCTGATGTGTGAGTTTAATGAAGTAACAAAAAGCTAACTAGAAAGTACCATTGACTCAATGGTAAAAATAAACTGGGGTAGAATAAAAATAGCACACACAAAAAAGACCATCTATTTTGATTAATTAAACTGTCTAAGGGATGATCTAATTTCAGAGTTATTTTATGCTTTTGATTCAGCTTTGCACTCCTCACAGCAGAAAAATAATTTTTATTATTGAGGTGTTATAAGAGATACTATAAAACAAAACATGCTTCATTTGGACTAAAATAAGAAAGATTGATAAAATGACTGACAAACATTTTAATGCAAAATTTCCAATTAAATTGAAAACAAAATTTCAAAGTTTTTGTTCTTAACAGATCTTCTAAGTAGCAATACTTTGAAAGTATAGCTCTTTTAAGTTTAAATTTGTGCCCATGGAACTTACATCAATTTATTGAATATAGTTACACATGACTTTTTAAGGAGAAAGGTTTGCAAAAGCTGTGTATATCAATGGTATGTACATGGGAAAATAATATTTTTCAATGAAAGGATATGCATTGGTTCTCAAATTTTCCATTTTCTTAAACTTAATTGGTAGACAGTCCATTTGAAGAATATAGTAGCGTAGTGCCTAAGGCACTTGACTGCTAACCAGAAGGCTGGCAGTTCAAACCCATCAGCCACTCCTTGGAAGGAAGGTTGGGCAATCTACTTCTGTAGTGATACCACCTCGGAAACCCAAGGAGGGGTCGCTATGAGTCGAGGCTGACTGGATGGCACATAACAACAACAACAACAACAGCCAAGTAATTCAAGGAACTCTGGTGGCACAATGGGCAAGGCATTTGGCTGCTAACCAGAGAATCAGTGATTCAAACCCACCAGCTGCTCTGCAGGAGGAAGATGAAGCAATCTTTACTTTCATAAAGTTTTACAGCCTTGGAAAACCTTTGGGGGTTGCTATGAGTCAAAATTGGCTCGATGACAGTGGGTTTGGGTAGCCATGTGCTAAGGGGGCAGGGAAGCCGCATCTTCTGACCTCCTCTAACCCCACAAGAGGAAGACAGAATTACCATCAGTAGTCTAAGGCCTATTCCTGCGAGGCCAGACATGCTGCCTACCTCCAGCCCTTGCACCAACCATTTCTCCCACAACACTCACCACTTCTCTGCTAGGTTCCATAATTCGCTGCAGTGGTCACACAGAACTCACAAATTACAGGGTTTATTAGGGAAGCACCAGGCTATGATTCAAGTTCAAGAACAACACTCAGTCTCTCTCAGCCCACTGTCTCTCAGCCAATAGTCTCTCTCAGTCTCTCTCCCAACAGTACAGGTCCCTCTGTGTCTCTCAGCAATGCATGTCTCTTGGCATCTCTTTCTCAGCAGCATGTGTCTCTCAGGAGCATGTTTCTCTCAGCAGCATGTCTTTCACAGCCAGCAGTCAGAGAGAGACTCCTTCTGCCTCTAGGAGGACTCTTTTTGAGGAAAAACCAACCAATCCCAACGTCAGAATTCTGTACACCTGAGAGAGAGTGAACTTCCCGGAAAATTATTTTGTGCTACTCCCAACAGAAATACCCCAGGTGGATGATTTTAACAATCAGGAGCTACTCAGTTTCTCACAGCAAATTCCACCACGGAGTTTACAAAGACTTATGGCTAGAAAAGCCATATCAGGTAATTTACTACACCGCACCAAGTAATTCAGAAAATAAAATCTCAGTTGCTTTCAGTTCAGACTCATAGAGACCCATCATATGTTAAAGTAGCACTCTGTGGTATTTTGAATTGCTGTCAATTCAGGTCTATAACTCTCATCCTTCATTTGTGCAGCTAGACTTTAAATCAAGGCAAAAATTTCATTGAATCTTGATTCTGTAGTGTAGATTGAAACGTTGGCTTCCTTCTTTGTGTCAGTCATAAATTTGATAAGCTTTCCATCAGTGGCCTTATCCAAGTCAACAAGTTTAACAGGACAGGGCCATGGGAAAAGTCTTAAGTTATAGCACTAGAAACTCTCAAGTTAAAATAGCTTGAATTCAGTAGTTCAATCAGTTAAGAATCTAACTGTATTTCTGATCAAACATGGAAAATTGACAAAGAAGGTGGTCAAGCTCTTGATCTGGTAATGATTACATGGATATAATCATTCATCATTGTTCTAGTTACCTAGTGCTGCTCTGACAGGAATATACCACAAATGGAATGGTCTTAACAAACAGGAGTTTATTCTTACAATTTGGAGACTTTAAGTCCAAGTTCAAAGTGCCACGCTCTTTGAAAGCCCCTCAACCTTGGGGTCCAGCTCTGCCTCTTGCTCCTGGCCCATTGGAGCTACAGGCATTTCTTCATGAATGAAGAAGCTGCTAGCTGCTGAGGCTGACAAACCCAAGGTTGACAAATAAAAAGGCACAGTCCCAATGTTACCAAACCACATGGCAGGCCATTAATTTATGTCCATTATAAGTCCCAAGGTCGACAGAGCATGGCAGGCTGCTGAGCAATGACACAGCTACATGCAGGGTCCAAGCGTGCCAAACACTAGAGACCATTCCCAAGGCTTCTCCTTATATATAGGAAACAGACCACATCCCAAAGCCAGCTACTGAGCTGCTTGTGGTAGATCCCACCATGGAGTTGATTGCCAGTCTCATCATGGGGAATAACTACCACCAGCTGCCCAGCCACTCAACCAGGCCCAGCCAAGTTGACACACAAACGTAAATGCCACAATCATGCTATGTTTTTCTATATGTATGATGCACTTCAATTAAAATCTTTAAAAATAAATACCACAGTCTTGCAGAATTGTAAAAATTGCAATCTCTATTCAATATTTGGTTTACAAAACTTTTAAACCATGGGTCCCTCCCCAGTAATGCATGACCACTCCTCCCACAGGAGCAGGTTTATTCTTTGGAGAAATTTCATAGACATTAAAAAGAGAGGCTCAGGACTCTCCAGATACAATGGAGGATTTGGGGAAAGTGAGCATATAGCTGAGAAAAGAGGGATTCTGTGGAAAGAGAGCCACTGAACTGTGGGATTCTAAACTCCCCTTCCACATTTGATTCCCAGAATGACTGTATGTAGACCTATTCTCCTCCAGATAGAGATCAGAAGATTCTTGTCAGAGAAACTGACTTCCAATGCACAGGTTGCTGTTGTTGTGGTTGGGTGCCATCAAGTTGATTAGAACTCATAGCAACCCATAGCAACCTTATAGGAAAGTTGAACTACCCTATAGGGTTTCCAAGGCTGTAGTCTTTATGGAAGCAGACTGCCGCATCTTTCTTCCATGGAGCAGCTGGTGGTTTTGAACTGCCAACTTTTTGGTTATCAGGTGAGCACTTAACCATTGCACCTCTGGGCTTCTGACTCATGGTTATCCCATTTGCGCAGAGTAGAACTGCTCCATAGGGTTTTCAAGGCTGTTACCTTTCAGAACCAGATCACAAGGCCTGTCTTCCAAGTACTCTCTCAGTGTGTTCAACTCAACAGCCTTTAAGCTAGTAGTCGAGTGTTTAACTGTTTGCATGACCCAGGAACTCCTACACAGGTAAAGACTAATGAAGACACATCCAGGGATCCCACAGCGAGAATACTGACTTGCTCCCTGATCATCTAAAATGAGTTCATAATCACATTTGTGAATAATTTCTTTCCCTGAGAATATAATTCATCTGAATTTGGAGACTTCAAAACTCATTAACAGGATTGGGCAATTGTTTAAATACTCTCCTACCCATATTAGAATTAAGCTTCCTCTTAACAGAACTATTTTTCCAACTCGAAGATTGCTTTCCTTTGATAAAGCAGCATAAGAATTAAGTAGTTTGGAACCCCATTCTAGTATTTTAATAGTGCATTTTCTTCTCCTGAGCCAGGACCAAATCATTATTCTTTTTCTTATATACCATCATGATATTTCATTTTTATCAGATGAATTATTTTAGAGTAAAAGAAAACCCAGAGAAACTTCATGGAATAGGAAAAGTCTGACCAAATCTGCCTAAAGACTAAAGAAAGTTCCCCACCCCAAGGTGAACAAGATCTTTAGTTCAGTTAAATGGCCACAAAACATACTCTAATATTTAATATGTTCCCCAAAAGAATATGGCAAACTATATATTCCTGCAAAAAGGACATACGGGAGGCACCTTTTGACATCCTTTAAATATGTCAGTTTAAAATCAAGAGGAAAGTTAGATGATAATATGTTGTTGTTGTGTTGTTATGTGCCGTCGAGTCAGACCAGACTCAGAGTGATCCCTCCTTGGGTTTCCAAGGCAATATCACTATGGAAGTAGATTGCTCAACCTTCCTTCTGAGGAGTGGCTGGTGGGTTTGAACAGCCAGCCTTCTGGTTAGCAATCAAGTGCCTTAGGCACTATGCTATCAGAGCTCCTTGATGAGAATATGCCCAAATATGATGATGACTCTCATTTTTAAAGAGCTTTAAATATAACACACAATTATTTTGAGACATAATGTTACATGCCAAGATTATTAAGTCTCTAAACGTCTGAATTAAACTCTATAGGTAAGTGGAGTAACTCTTCAAGTTAAACCTAGTAGTTCCTTTAATTCTGCTTTCAAAAGAAATGTTTGCAACTAAGTTAGTAATTAAAATAACTGAAATTATGACATGCATTTGTGGTTTAATATTAGGCAAAAACAGAGCGGAAACTCTAAAACAACTTTTTAACCCAAAATAGAATCAGCCAGTTCTCTTGGATTGACAACATGCTCAGATAATTTATAAGCTATTAAATAAAACTATAGCATTATTTTTATAAAAATATCTTGTGCCTTTTCATGAAGTTTGTCAGTTTATTATAGGTTACTGAGAAACAATACCTAACTTATTTAACTAAAAATTGTAAACATGAAACCCTTAACATTTCTCAAAACCATGTGGCTTGGTCTGATTTAGGAATCACTCCTTGCTTTGGAGACCAAATTACAAAAAAGAATGAATTAATTCATTAAATCAGTAATCAAAGAAAATTGTTACTTTAACTGTAAGAAACCCAATTTGGTGTTTTATAAGCTACTTATCATTAAAATAAAAATAAAAATTAAAGAAAAGGCAAACTCAATGCAAGTCGGATCCGACTCATATCAACCCCTCCTTAGGTTTCCAAGGAGGTATCACTACAGAAGTAAATTGCCCAAACTAAAAATTTGGAACTATTGAATGTTAGTCAAATAAATAATAACTTGACTGTATCAAATAAATTCCTTTTAATAAATGTTTTAAATATTGTTACATATCCCTTTTAACTCTTTAAATGCTAAAATGAACACATGTATTAAAATACCCGAATATGTATATATTCTTTCTTTAAAAGGCAAAAGTATATGAACTTTAAATTACAGTGAATATTTAATTCAATTATTAATAAATTACCTAAAGATCTTGAAATAATATATTTCCTAAAACATAATGACTGCTGGGAAAGTTTGCTTAAATATTCTAAATTTTCATTTAAATACTTAATGTTTTCCCTATTTTCCCAAATTTAAATTTAGCCCTTTAAAATTGTCCTAACTAGTTTTGGAAATTACAAAGTTTTTGCCTAAATGACCGATTAATGAATATAATAACTTCAAGTCTCTGGCCAGAAGAATAAATATTTCCTAAGACTATCTTTAGTGGCGTAGTACCTAAGCATCTGACTGCTAACCAGAAGGCTAATGGTTCAAACCCACAAGCCACTCCTCAGAAGGAAGATTGGGCAATCTACTTCAGTAGAGATACCACTGGGGAAACCCAAGAAGGGGTCCCTTTGAGTTGAATGGACTTGACAGCAGTGAGGTGTTTTTTTTGTTTGTTTGGTTTTTTTTTTTTTTTTTTTTTTGGTTTATCTCTTGTAATGGAGTGAATCTGTCTGTGGATTGTCCATGATAAGAATCCTTCTAAATTTTCTGGTAACTATAATAAAATAGCATTTTTCTTTATTCACTTTTGTCTGAAATAGTTAACATTTTAAAAGCTTCCTTCAGATATTGGCTAAAAAAGCCTGATCTTGTTTTTCCCTTCTACCTAGGGCTTGCATTCAAAAACAGGAATAGATCTTACTAGTCCATTTACATGTTAAAGACCAAGGGCAACTTATTTAACTACCAGTTTCACTTTAAAACATACTACTTCTTTTCCCTAAATAAAACATATTCTATAATACTTAACTTATTTAGAAAGATTTTTACCTTAAAGGCTGTCATAAACAAACATTTGTCAAAATTAATTTATTTCAATAATTATTTGTCATATTAGGACTAATTCATATACATATCATTAGGTCAAATTTGAGCAAGTTTCTTGAAGAAATATTATCTAATTTTATAATATCGTCTATTAGGAAAGTGTGGAAGTACAGAAGTGAAAATGAAAGTAAGAAGAGTAGAAAATAACCATGACCTCAACAGATCAGAGCAGGCTTTATTGGAGAAAAGCCCGTGAGCAATGGCCCTAGGAGCAACCTGAACAATGCCAGTTGCAGAGTAGAGCCGCACCTTGAGGAATTGTTACTCCCTTTTATAGGGACCTCTGGTGCGCATGGGGTTTTGCAAGATTTGCAGCTTCCAGGAAGTGGGGTTATTTTTTGACAAGGCGGGGGAGGGTGTGGGATCTGCAAGAGGAATTCATCTTTGAGGTTTCAGGGTGTCTTAGCCAAGTTTAGAGTAGCCAGTTCAGTCCTTCATTTCAGACTCTAAAGGGATGAAAGAGGGAGGAGGGTCAACATCAATGTATCTGGCTGGTCAGGGGCATAGGTTGTTCTGCTGTCCCTTTGTTGAGTCTGGAGAAGGAACATAGTTTTCACATGATCTTGGGGTTGCTCAGGTGATTGCTGGCCACCTGTTCGATTCAGAAGCATTGCACCAGGCTGGTGAAGCAAGGGAGAAAGGAACAAATTAGGAGTAGGCTAATAAAAGGAGTTATAAGAGGTATGAGCCAGGATGGGAGATTTCCTAGGAACCAGGAGGGAGATGCTGTTGTTTGGACTTGGAGTTTGTTGGCTAAATCTCAGAGGCACTGTGCACCATCTGGAACTAGGTGGGATTGGTTAGTATAGAAGCAGCATTGCTCTTGTAGAGGAGCACATATTCCCCCATGGGCAGTGGTGAGAAGGTCCAAGCCTCATATATTCTGTAGTACTACTGCCGCTAAAGAGTCAAGTTGGATTTGGAGGGATATGAATTGGTCTGAGATCTCTTCTAAGTTGGAAGCTAGTTGCTTAGACACCAGGGTAAGGTAATGTAAGGAGATTCCTAGGCCAGCAGTCCCTGTTCCAATTCCTGAAAGGATTCCAAAGGAGATAAGTAGTGGAATGAGCTGGACCACTCTTTGCTGCCTTGTTGGGGTATTGTGGGACACTGGGATAAGGATCAGGGTGTTTGGAGTCAAGAGATTAATTCAGGGAGGATAGGTATGCTAAAGTGCAGGTTCCTTTCCAGTTGGTAGGGAGACATAGATAGACATTTGTTCCACATACCCAAAAGAGTCCAGAGGAAAAGTCAAGGCAGGGAGAGAGGTCATACCATGCAACTTGAAAGATTTTACCTGCATCAGGTCATTTAGTGTTTTTTCGCTTATGTCAAAAAGGCAATTGAATGTCCTAGGTTCATGGCGGTCAGGGGTTGAAATGACACAAGGGTGTTGCTATTGAGGGAGGGGGTCTCTTTAATCAGCCTAAGGGTATTGAGATGTATAAAAAGCTGAGTATACCCCTTTTTCTGTTAGGGGGAGGAGACAGCATGTGTCCTTTGTATTAACTGGGGTTGGGGGAGATGGCCACCTAATTCCCATGCCAGGAATGTCAGGATGAGAGCTTTGCCCTTGACAGTAGAGGCTAGCTGGGGAGGTTCCAGTGATGGAGATCATAAGTAGTGTTGTGATCCTCAGGTAAGATGTAGCCCCAGCCTGGAGGGGAAGGTTAAGATGACCCAGTGGGCCTGGGACAGGGAGTTTAAAATTGCAGGCTATTTGTGATAGGGATCCAACTTCAGAAGATCCCAGGAAGGGTTGACGGGAGATACACAGAGGGGTTTGGTATGCTAGGGTGACATGAGCCTGTATAGGCCCACAGATAAGGTGTTAGTGAGGTTGGAGGGCATCTAAGGCCATTTTGAAGTTATTGATTTTGGCCTTCTTGTGTAGGTCTTCTCTGTTCCAGCTGTCACCACATAATGGTTTGAATTCTGGGCACAGGTCTAAATGGTACTGCAATCCAGTGGGTGTGGTGAGCCATGCTTGCAGAGACACTGGGAAAGCTTGGTTAGCAGCTCATGAGAGATGGAGGCAGGCCCAGCATCTGGTGCCAATGAAGAATTGGATTGTTTGAAGAGGGAAGTGGTTAAATGAATTGTTTGATTGAGATACTCAGGTAACACGAGGGTTAGGGTCAGGGGGAGAAAGGGTAGCAGCTGGAGGAGATACATTGGCGAGGGTTAGGATGAGGACAAAGGAAAAGTTTGACTACAAGTATAATGAAGGGCTATTCTGAGATGGTCAGTATCCCAAACAGCTGGATTTACATCTCAGAGGGGAGAGTCCAGGGATAGGAGGGTGAGGGAGGGTTTGGAATGGGGAGGTTTGGGGAGGGATAGGTCAGTCCGGGTGTGAAGTAAGAATATGTTGTTGTTGCCGTTATGTGCCGGCGAGTCAGACCCAACTCACAGCGACTCCTCCTTGGGTTTCTGAGATAGTATCACTACGGAAGTAGATTGCCCCATGTTCTTTCCGAGGAGTGGCTGGTGGGTTTTAACCACCAGCCTTAGGCACTACGCTACCAGAGCTCCCTGAAGTAAGAACATAGTTGTAGTATTTAAAGGGGGAAGGTAAATGGAAGCTCATAGCTTATGAAGGATGTCTCATCCTACTAAGGGAACTGGGCATTGAGGAACTATAATAAAGGAGTGAGTAAAGGTTATATTTCTAAATAAGCATAAGAGGGGTTGGGTTTCTCGGTGGTAGGAGATGGATCCTGAGACTCCCATGATAGGTTGAGGGCTCTCAATAGATGGTCCAGACCAGCATGTTAGGAGTGAGAGAGATGCCCCAGTGTCAACTGCAAAAGAAATAGTTTGGCTAGCCACTGTCCCCATGACCTGGGCTCCTCAGGATCACCATACTTGGTGACGAGGGCAGCGGAGTCCGGGCCCCCTCATTCTAATAACTGAGTGTATGGGCTTTTAGGGCTCGAGGATGCTATACCGAGGGTCAGGGTGGCTGCCCCTTAGGGCAGTCCATCTTCCAAGTCCCCATTGTCCACAGGTGGGACATGGTTTGATTGGTGGTTGAGGATTGGGGCACACTGTGGCCCAGTGTCCATGACTGGCACACTTGAAACAGGCCCCTGGAAGCTGCATCAATTTCGAGGTTTGTCCTTGGGTCTGGGAGGGCTGTTGGCTAGAGTTGTGGTTGGCTTTGGCACCCTGAAGTGCTGTGGCTAGGAGCTGGCACTTTATTTTAAAGTGGTTCTCTTTTTCCCTTTTGGCCTCCTCTTCTCTATTATTAAGGATTTTAAAGGTGAGGTGTAAAAGGTCCTTTTGGGATGTTTGGGAACCTTGTTCAAGTTTCTGAAGTTTCCTCCTGATATCAGAGGCTGATTGGCTGATGAACTGGACAAGTAGGAAGAGAGTACTATTGGGGGTAGTGAGATCAAGATTGGTATATTTGGTAATGACTTCTGTCAGTCGGGCCATGAAAAAAGAGGGGTTTTGTCAGGTTTCTGAGTAACTTCTCTAATTCTTCCGTAGCTAACCTGGGTGTGGGTATTTTTTAACATTCCTTCCACTAGACAGGTGATCATGTGATCTCAGCGGGTAATGCCGGGGTCTCCTGGTTGATATGTCCAGGCTGGCTCACTAGTTGGAAGGGCTTGATCAGCTACTGGGTTATTATCTCTATTTTGGCCATGAAGCTGGTCAGTGTGGTCCCTTGCTCCCTGCCAGATATGAGAGCATTCGTCTGGGATTACGGTGGCAGTGAGGATATAGTAAATATATGACCAGGTAAGGTGATAAGCTTGTGTAAGGCGGAAGAATTCCTTATGAAATTTGACTGGGTTCTCTGAGAAAGACCCCAGATTTCCCTCTATTTGGGACATATCTGCCATTGAGAAGGGAACATGGACCTGGACTGGTCCCTCAACTTCCACCACCTCCCTTAAAGGAAACGCGGGTTGGGGCTGGTGTGCAGTTTTTGATCGGGTGGCTGGGGGTGAAGGAAGGGAAGGTGGGGGAGGGTCTGGGGGAGGAGTTGGAGCAGGGGTGGGGTAATGGGGTCTGAGCCAGGAGGGAGCAGAGGGGGTTGTCTGCTGGAATTGTGGGGTTGATGGGGGGGGGGTAATCTGCCGGGTCAGAATTGGTGAAAGTTGAGGCCAAAGGGGGATTGGAGGGGACATCTCATGGGGTAAGTTTCTTAGAGGTTTTGGGAAAGTAAAAGCTGGAGGGGGAGCATGATTTGCAAACTGAAGTTTGAAAGCAGAAATAAAAGAAGGCTTGGGCATAGGGAACCTCAGACCATTTGCCATTTTGGTGAAGGAAGTTATCCCAATCTTGTAAGATGTTTGGGTCAAATGTTCCAAATTTAGGCCATTGACTACTATTATTTAATTGATATTGAGGTCAAATGTGAGTGGATAGTTGGAGGAGAATTTTGGGTTTTATGTCCAGGGCCAGATATAAGGTTCTGAGGTTTTGGAGAAGGCACCCGAGGGGTGAATTGGGTGGTGGTGCAGATGGACCAGCTTCCATGCCTGGGAAACTAGGAGAAGGAGAGGATAAGAGAGGAAAAGGAGATTTGGAGAGGACTAAAAAGCCAGGACCCTGGCTTGTCAGAGAGCATCCTCACTGACTCTCAGTGCTGGGTTGGGCCCTCTCAGGGGATGGGGACATCCCCCAAACCTTTGCTGAAGAGAGGGACTCCTGGAGTCCAGATGGTGGTAAAACACCGGAGGGTCGCCACAGGGCACCTCTGCAGGGGACTAGGAATTGAATAGGGAAGACAGGATGAGAAGGGGTGACAAAGGGGACTTACCTGGCCCTGAGACGGACTGACAAATGGCCAGTGTTGTTTGTGTGGTGAGAAATGGCAAATGTTCCCAGATTTGGAGGTCAGTAAAAGTTAAAGGAGGGTTTCAGATAATGAGTCCGAGCCCAGTGGTCTGACTTCCCCCAGGGAGTTACCAGGGTATCCAATAAAGGACTATTACAGTCCTTGGACCGCTCACATGGCAATAAGGCCACAAAAGCCATACTCTCAGGGAGAGGGAGGCTTTGGGTCGCTTTCTGGCAGCAGTTTAGCGGACTAGTGAGCTCCGCCAGGAATCCTTGTTTCCCTGGAGATAGCCATAGGCTAGGGAAGGGAGTAAGAGGAGGAAAAGGGGAGACAAGATGACAGACCAGGGGCGACAGCCCCTGCTTCAACCCTGTCAGCCCCTGCTTCAACCCTGTCCCGGGTTTCGGCACCACATGTTAGGGAAGCATGGAAGTACAGAAGCAAAAGTGAAAGTAAGAAGAGTAGAAAATAACCAAGACCTCAACAGATCAGAGCAGGCTTTATTGGAGAAAAGACGGTAAGGGACGGCTCTAGGAGCAACATGAACAATGCCAGTTGCAGAGTAGAGCTGCGCCTTGAGGAATTGTTACTCTCTTTTATAGGGACCTCTGACATTTGCAGCTTTCAGGAAGTGGGGTTGTTTTTTGACAAGGCGGGGGAGGGTGTGGGGTTTGCAGGTGGAATTTATCTTTAAGGTTTCACAAGGCAGGGGAGGGTGTGGGGTCTGCAAGTGGAATTTACCTTTGAGGTTTCAGGGTGTCTTAGCCAAGTTCAGAGTAGCCAGTTCGATCCTTCACCATCCAAAGGTAAAAATTATATATATTAATCATTCTATCTTTTGCATTCTTTATAAGATTTTCTTAGAATAAATTGCTTCTTTTTAAGGCCTTGTTATACCAATGAAAAGAAACAATTTTTTCAGTATACTTTCCAAATGAATCAATTTGTATTAAAGTTTCTTAGAGTAGCTACTGAAAGCTTAAATCACAAAACAGCCGCAAGCAGCAGATTATTTGGAGTTGAGGCTTAAAGCAATCTCATGGTGGCACACACAGGCAGGGAAAAGAAACCCAGAATGAACCCTGTTTGATTGGAATGGAGTCCTGTTTCTAGGCGATCCACCACAGATTTCATCCAGGTAGATGCCATCTTGAGCAAAAAAATCACACATTCACTGGCTCTCCGAAGTTAGTTTACAACAGACTTGGAAGGTCTCTGCCTGCGCTTTTTCCATTTTATAACAAACAACAGCATAACATTCTTAAAACAGCACAACACAAAACAAGGCATCACACATACATTCACATAATTTCAAGCTGTTTCCGTTGGGTTGACTGATTTCTAAATTAATAGAGATTTCTTCTAAATCTAGCCTGATAATATTTGTTCTAGTGGCCATTAACTTTCCAAAGAATTCCTTGGTAATCATATACCAAATGTCTGATGTATAAAATAGCAAAGGAGCCCCTAATGCTTACAAATGTAAGCCCCTGGAGTAGTGGCAAGAGTTCCAGCCTAACCTTGAAACAAGGCATTCTCCTTCTTAGCAAGCAACAACACTTGTTTCAAAGTTTCTACAAAACAGGCCTGGGAATTGACCAAATTCCCACCGCAAAAGTTTCTTGCAAGAAATAGTGCACACGCAAAAACATCAAATAGCAACATTTAACAACAGTGAAACATTGCATTTGGCTTAGCAACCCTCACCAACACAAAACCTAGGTTATCAAAACTGGAATCCCAGCCAAAATCTACAAGGAAATAGACCAAAGTGTTTGCAAACTGAACAAATAGAAACTTTTCATCAAAATCTCCTACTGCTACCACCAGTAGAGACAACCAACCTTTTGCAAAAGACCAAACCAAAACTCCACACCACTGTCATGAATGGGCACACACACACACACACACACACACACACAAAGAAACCTTTGCAGGAGACAAGTAGAGAAAGAGATAAAAGAAAAAAAATAAACGGCAAATGGAAAATTATTAGGCCAGAGTTCAGGCTGGAGGCCAAAGCACAACATGTATAATTTCTTTTGAAATTTATAAATCTGCAGATAAAACCCAATGTTTCTAGAGGTGCTAAAACACAATTTTCAAACATATGCAAAGAAAGAATTAAGAATTGTCACATGGGAAAGAAAAACCCACACACAGCAAGACTTAATAAAGGTCTCAGAGAGCCACATCAAAATCCAAGAGTGGTTACCATATAGGGTTCCTGGGGTTTGCAGAGATGGTATGGTGCAAGAGACCCCTTCTGTGTCTGTTAGTCACTGGCCCCCAGGGGTCCCACAGGGAAAAGACAACTTTGGGTATCCTGCCTACTACGCCATTCCGTATTAGGGGAAAAGAGACCCCAAATTCAAATAGTTCTAAAAGACACTTTTATTAAGTCTTGGGCAGAACAAAGACAAAACAAAGGCAATCATCCTGGATGAAGGAACCAAAAGCATGGGAAAGCTGAATGGAGTATGCCAAATCATGGCCATGTGGCTAATTATGTTGTTGTTGTTGTTATGTGCCGTCGAGTTGGACCCGACTCATAGCGACCCCTCCTTGGGTTTCCGAGGCAGTATCACTATGGAAGTAGTTTGCCCCATCTTCCTTCTGAGGAGTGGCTGGTGGGTTTGAACCGCCAGCCTTCTGGTTAGCAGTCAAGTGCCTTAGGCACTACGCTACCAGAGCTCCTACTTTCAACCATACTATTCCTTAATGCAAATTGCCCCTCCCTAGGTTTGTTCTGGAACTAGTCAGTGCATAGCTACAATGCTGGTTTATGGTCAGAAAGAACCCAAATGGCATCTGAAACTTATGTCATGCTTCAAAATGGATTTAGGGCTCCCACTATAGACCACAGCCTTCCACAACCCCATGTGCTTTAGAATTGAAACTCTCATACAAAGGTGGCAACATGTCTGGCCTCACAGGAATAAGCCTTGGACAGCTGATGGTGATTCTGTCTCCCTCTTGTGAAATTAGAGGAGGTCAGAAGATGCTACCTCCATGCCATTTTTGTAGTTGGCATCATAAGTGGAATCTGTTGCAATGGCTCCAGACTCATGGAAGCATGGGACATTGTAAGAGAAAGAAGGAAAAGGCCTAGGAAGTGGAACTTCAGATTCTTCAATGATAACTTTGGTTATTGTTACCTGTAATGATGCAAAGGATACTATGCTGCAGCTTGAGAAAGCAAGAAAAAATGAAGTTGAAAGAACTGAAGAAAACAATCAAGCCTTGAGTTGCAATATTGAAAGACTCTATGGGCAAAATATTGAATGATGCAGGAAACATCAAAAGGAGATGGAAGGAATACACAGTCACTGTACCAAAAAAAAAAAATTGTTTAATGGTCATCCATTTCAGGAGGTGGCATATGATCAAGAACCAAGGGAATAAGTTGAAGCTGCACTGAAGGAATTGGCGA
Source organism: Orycteropus afer afer (assembly GCF_000298275.1). Classification (NCBI taxonomy): domain Eukaryota; kingdom Metazoa; phylum Chordata; class Mammalia; order Tubulidentata; family Orycteropodidae; genus Orycteropus; species Orycteropus afer. The sequence continues at coordinate 552,547 of NW_006922030.1, read as the reverse complement.
AAAACAAGGATCCAGGAATTGATGGAATACCCATTGGGATGTTTCAACAAATGGATGCTGCACTGGAGGTACTCACTCAGCTATGCCATGAGATTTAGAAGACAGCTACCTGGCCAACTGACTGGAAAAGATCCATATTTGTACCTATTCCAAAGAAAGGTGACCCCACAGAATATGGAAATTATCAAACAATATCATTAATATCACATCCAAGTAAAACCTTGCCAAAGATAATGGTTGCAGCACTATATTGACAGAGAACTTCCAGAACTGCAAGGTAGATTCAGAAGAGAATGTGGAATGAGGGATACTGTTGCTGATGTCAGATGGATCTTGGCTGAAATCAAAGAATATCAGAAAGATGTTTACTTGTGTTTTATTGACTATGCAAAAGCCTTCAATTGTGTTGATCATAACTAATTATGGATAACTTTGAGAAGAATAGGAATTCCAGAACACTTCATTGTGCTCATCAGGAACCTGTACATAGACTAGGAGGATGTTTGAACAGAACAAGGGGATAATGCAGGGTTGTATCCTTTCACCATACTTACTCAAATTGTATGCTGAACAAATAATCTGCGAAGCTTGACTATGCAGAGAAGAACATGGCGTCAGGATTGGAGGAAGATTCATTGACAACCTGCAATACACAGATGACACAACTTTGCTTGCTGAAAGTGAAGATGACTTGAGGAACTTACTGATGAAGATTAAAAACTGCAGTCTGCAGTGTGGATTACATCTCAACATAAGGAACACAAAAATCCTCGTGAAGCCGGGTGGAGTCAAAGTTCAGCCTGTATCCCTGGTTGAAGGCAGATAAGTAAACATGATAACTCAGTTCCTTAAGAACTGAATGGAATGAAAGGTCAATTTACACATTGTCTCCATGTTATCCCCTAGAAACGGGTGATAAGTATGTTAATGTGTTTCCAGAGACAACTTGAAAAGTGATCTTGACCCTCGGACATGTGCAGTGAGACAAACAGGAACAAAGTTGCTGGGAAATGATATTCCCCCCTCTGCCTAAGGCCTGATCAGCTGATGACAGGAAGCTGGTGTGACTCATCCAGTGTGTGCAAGCACACTGCATTAAAAAAGACTGGCCCTTTAAACCGAGGCAAAGAAAATTTCAGGCAGTCCTTAACTAATTCACGCCCAAATTCCTGAAGTTTTATGACTATGTATAACCCTCTGTCCTGAAACTTACAAACACTGTAACCCAACTGCCATTCAGGGAGTCAGATTTGGGTACAGACCCCTGTCTCCTTGCATTGCCGCTTTGCAATAAGTGATTTTCTCTCTTCTATATCACTCGATGTGTAAATTGTTTTGGCCTGACTCCTCACCGGCCAGGGACCCGCGTTTGGTCCAATTTCACTCACAACTGGACCAATGAGCAGCATCACAATAAATGAAGAAAAGATTGAAGTTGTCAAAGATTTCATATTACTTGGTTTCACAATCAACATCAACAGAAGCAGCAGTCAAGACATCAGATGGCATACTGCACTGGGAAAATCTACTGCAAAAGACCTCTTTCAAGTGTTGACAAGCAAAGATGTCTCCTTGAAGACTAAGGTGCACCTAACCCAAGCCATGGTATATTCAGTTGTCTCATATGCATGTGAGAGCTGGACAATGAGTAAGAAAGACCAAAGAAGAGTTGATGCTTTTGAGTTTTGGTGTTGGCAAAGAATACTGAAAGTACCATGGACTGCCAAAAGAGTGAAAAATCTGTCCTGGAAGAAGTACAGCTGGAATGCTCCTTGGAAGTGAGAATGGCCAGACTTCGTCTCACCTACTTTGGTCATGTTGTCAGAAAGGACCATTCCTTGGAGAAGGATATCATGCTTGGTAAAGTGTAGGGTCAGTGAAAGAGGGGAAGGCCCTTGATGAGATTGACAACAGTGGCTGCAACGATGGGCATGGGTGTAATAAGGGTTGTGAGGCTGGCATAGGACAAGGCACTGTTTCGTTCTGTTGTACATAGGGTTGCTATGAGTTGGAGCCACTCCACAGCACCTAACAACAACAACAATATGCTGCAGCTGAATTGAGAAAGGACTGAGGCAAGAGCTGGGCTGATTAAAGAAGATACTTGATCCAGAGGCTAGAGCTTTTGGTTACACCCAGCCAAAGCCCAAGGCCATATGCATATAATGGGAAGAGAATCAACGTGAACAGATGAACCAGGACTGTTTTAAAAAGGATTATGTGTTTATCTGAATGTACTATTTATATTGAATATTCTCTTACATAGGTGTATGTTGGAAATGAATATTGTGTATGGATAAGAGAGAGCATCTAAGTCCGCCTTCAGCCAATACTTGATTTGGTATGTTAAAAGGGGAACTAGAATTTGCCCTGGAGGTCCGGTGGTATAGTGCCTAAGGCATTTGACTGCTAACCAGAAGGCTGGAGTTTCAAACCCACTAGCCACTCTGCCAAAGGAAGACTGGGCAATCTACTTCCGTAAATATTTACCTCCTTTGAAACTCAAAGTGGGTAACTATGAGTTGGAATCAATGGCAATGACTTTGGTTTTGGTTTTAGTATTTGCTCAGAAAAAACATAGGCTTTTGTTTTAAGCCCTGTGTGTAAAGTATTGAGGATTTTTCAGAGTTAGAAAATTGGCATTTGAAAAGACATGTAGTTCTACCCAAAGCTACTGAGAGAACAGAGGATTTGTATTTCAAGGAAGGACCCGCACAGGAAAAAAGACTGGAGTTTTTGGGAGCTCTGGTAGCATAGTGCCTAAGGCACTTGACTGCTAACCAGAAGGCTGGCTAACCCACCAGCCACTCCTCGGAAGGAAGGTTGATCAATCCTACTTCTGTAGTGATACTGCCTCAGAAACCCAAGGAGGAGTCGCTATGAGTCCGGGCCGACCGATGGCACATAACAACAACAACAGCAAGTGGTTTGGCTTTGGGTGCATCCAGGCAAGAGAGTCATGATGGGTCTATAAGAGAAAACCCTTCCAGGACTGAAAATTAAACAGAGCTAGTGAGTAAGCAGGCTTGCATGTTGCTTGTTTGTGACCACCTGGGTCTACTTGTTGAGTGGAAGTGGGGGAAGTGCACAATGAAGAAAGAGCTGAGTTTAGTACTCTTTGACCTAGCCCATGGAGGGGAGGGATGAGAGGAAGTGCTGGCTGGTCTGAAGTGCAAGGAGTTGCGCAGACTCCTGAGCCTATGGGCTTTGGAACTAACCCCTGAAGGCTAGAGATGAGAGAACATGTTGGCTGGTCTGAAGTGAAGGGAGGAATATAATTCCCAAGCTTGCAGCTGATACCCGTGGCTAGGGCTGATCTGACCAGAACCTGACAAAATGAAGAGGAAGATGTTTGACACTGAGCTGGTGTCAAATTGCTGTAATTTGATGGCTTGCTCTGGATTGGACTTTGCATATGGATGCAGATGCTCAAAGTTCAAACTGGAACAAAAGATTATTCAGAGAGAAAAGAGCATGCTAATCTCCTCAGAGTATTGGCCTGATGTTGTGTTGTTAGATGCATCAAGTTGGCCTGATGTTGTTGTTGTTAGATGTTAGTTGGTTTGATAGGGATGGGCAAATTAGAAATTGGCTTTCTAAAATGGGGGACATAAAATCATGAAGTGGCTGGCTTACATGCTTTCATGGGGATGCTTATTCTTAAACTGATTGTGAAGGAGATGTTGATGTTTGAAATATGAAAGGGACAATGGCTAGAAAAGCCAGGGGGTGGCCTGTGGTGCAGTGAATTACTTGGTATGGCTTTTCTAGCCATGGTCTTTGTGACTCTCACCAGGTTATTGGTGGGACCATGCAAAGGTTTGCAGAACTCTAATGTGAGGACTGGTTAGTTTTGCTATGCTGCTGGGCTTAAAATAAGCCCTCTCTAGTAGTGTAGTGCCTAAAGCATTTGACTGCTAACCAGAAGGCTGGTGGTTCAAACCCACCAGCCACTCCTCAGAAGGAAGGTTGGGCAATCTACTTCTGTAGTGATACCACCTCACAAACCCAAGGAGGGATAACTATGAATTGGGTCTGCTCGATGGCATATAACAACAACAAAGGCAAAAGAGGGGATCTCACTGCCTTCAAGAGAAAAGAGCTGGAGGTGAAGTGGAGTGCATCCTTGGACCTGAGATCCCTGAGCTGGACCTCCTCAGAGAGATGCCTGGCTGAGAGAAGGGCAGCAGTAGAACCAAGAGGCACCAGACAGAGCGGTGGGCATTCTAGCCCACAGATGGAGAAACCTGAGTGCCCTTGGGCAGGAGCCTTGCTAGCAGAGTGGGGTGCACTTAAATGTACCAATTTGCAGAGCTAAAAGAGCCTTGTTACACTTGCCTGAGCAAGGCAGAAGGCTGGACTAGAGGCCAAGGGTCAGAGAAGCCAAGGGTCAGAAGCCTGCCTGAGGGCATAGCAGAGGGAAGATTGTCTTGATTGAAAAATTGTGTGCTGAGCACCTTCCTAAATCTGAGTTGAAGCCTGTTACTTCCATAATAAACCCCGTAAGTGTTAGTATTGTCCATGAGTTCTGTGTGGCCATTGCAATGAAGTATCGAACCCAGCAGAGAAGTAGTGAGTACCATGGGCGGGACCATAGGTGTCAGAGTTGATAAGTAGGTTGGAGGGTGGCAGCATGTCTGGCCTCATAGGAATAAGCCTTGGGCTGCTGATGGTGATTCTGTCTCCCTCTTGTGAAGTCAAAGGAGGTCATGCTGTCCCCATGTCCTTTTTGTAGTTCCACAAGAATCTGCACCAATGAAATCTAACTTTAAAATGCCAAATTATTAGAGTGTAGTCAGACTTCAGCTGACCCAGGTAGTCCCCAAAACTGACTCTGGCAGCTCCCACAACTGACTCTGGCTTTGGCATATACTCCAAGATGCCTTCTTTCTCCTTGTTTGTTGCCCCCACATCATTTGCTTATTACTTAACATTGTCTGAATTGATTATTAGAATAGCAATGTAGTTGCACTCTCTTTATTTTTTAATCAACAGGCATTTATTGAACTCCTTCCCAGGGGGGCTGCCCAAGGGGCAGAGAGGCTGTATCTTCTGACCTCCTCTAACCCTACAAGTGGAAGACAGAATCACCATCAACAGCCCAAGGACTATTCCTGTGAGGCCAGACATGCTGCCTCCCTCAAGCCCTTTCATCAACCCTGACACCAACTCATTCCTCCCACAGCACCTACCACCTTTCTGCTGGGTTTGATAATTCGCTGCAGTGGCCACACAGAACTCACAGATTATGGGGTTTATTAGGGAAGCACCAGGCTACAATTCAAGTTCAGGAGCAATGCTCAGTCTCTCTCAGCCCACCGTCCCTCAGTCAACAGTCTCTCAGTCTCTTTTTCAGCAGCACCTGTCTCACAGGAGCATGTTTCTCTCAGCAGCATGTCTTTCTCAGCCAACACTCAGAGAGACTCCTTCTGCCTCTAGGAGGGCTCCTCTTGAGCCTGGCAGAGGCTGAACTAACCAATCATAACATCAGAATTCTAAACACCTGAGAGCGAACTTCCCAGAACATTGCTTTGTGCCACTCTCAACAGAAATACCCCAGGTGGATATCTTTAACAATAAGGAGCTCCTCAGTTGCTCACAGCAAATTCCACCATGAAGTTTACAAAGACTTACGGCTAGAAACGCCATATCAGATAATTTACTATACCACAGTGGCACAAATGGTTAAGTGCTGGGCTACTAATCAAAAAGTTGGAGGTTTGAGGCGGGGCAAGATGGCGGACTAGGCAGAAGGATTGCACAGACCCTCTTCAACAAAGAAAAGGGAAACCAATTAATACAGACACAGAAGATAATCTTGGACCCCTGAGCCTTGAAGGAAAGGATGCAGATTTGGACTAAACCCCAACTAGCAGAAG